>NW_026858421.1:0-70083 GCF_026571515.1 Ruditapes philippinarum | reverse complement strand
ATGATTTGCGCAAACGACATTTTTAACTTGTAAAAATCGTGATGAATTTGAAAACAACATTTTTACTTGTCAAGTTCGTGATGACGGTTTAAAAACGCATTTTAAATCTTGTCTTAATGTCATGATTACATGCACAAAATATGTCACTTGCACAAGTCATTATTATACTTTGATAAGTTAACATGTCTTTTGCACATGTCATCACGATACTTTGACAAGTTAGAATGTCGTTTGCGCAAGTCATTATTATATTTTTACAAGTTAAAATGTCGCTTGCACAAGTCATTGTTAATCTTTGATAAGTTAACATGTTGTTTGCACATGTCATCATGATAATATATAACAGCCTCTGGAATAAGTTTGCAAATCCGGAATTCTTACAAACTCAACTACCCTCTATTATAAAAATTCAAAACAATACAATAAATCAGACAGTAAAGGATGGAAATAGACGATTATTGACCGTTTGTACAACGATAGCACAAAAAATAAGCGTGTTTATCCCATGGGCTTTTTTTATTCTCCCATTGTATTGTTCGTATCCCTATGGAGCTCCAGTTAGATTAAAACCCAATTTTCATATATTGGGATTAAAAATCAATGGGAGAAAACAAAAATATTTTCCGAGGTATTTTTACATGTATTGATTATTCTATACTTTTTACGAGCTTGTAAGTATTGAGGGAACATATTTTAATAAATATGCAATCCTTCCATTTGCGGAACTTACCCACTAAGAAAATGGGAGAAATCTCCCTAAATCATTGTAAATTAGAATGGGACAAAATCCCTTAATACAGCGTAACTGAAAAAATACCCCATAACAGCTTAATGGGAAGATAATATAATGGGATGTTTTGTTTTACAAATCTGACAGAATGTTTAAAAATTCAAAACTTTTCTAAAACTTAATAGTCGCTACGGACTTTTTAAAATAAAAAATGTCCGATTATTTAATTATTATTTTATTTGTTTAGTTATTTATTAAAGTAACCTGAGGGTTTCAGTTGATGAAATTATCTTTTGGAATATAGAACAAGATTTCTGATAGAAATGGTGATTATGTAGAAATAATGTCGTGTGCACAAGTCATCATGATACTCTGACAAGCATGCTGTTCGCACATGTCATCACGATAATTCGACAAGATAACCGGTCTTAAGTTCACATGTCGCTTACACATGTTGTCATTATACTTGACAAGTTAACATGTTGTTTGCACAATTCACCACGCTACTTTGACAAGTTAATATGTTATCTGCACATGTCATCATGATAATTAGACAAGTTAACATGTTGTCTGAACAAGTTAGCATGATCCTATGACAGGAAATGATGTGAATTGCACGTAAATTTGCTCAAACGACAAAATAACATCATTGTTTGTCAAGATAGCAAAAACATAAGTCACATAAGACAGTCATGGCGTTCCTAACTGGATACATGTATTTACGTTTTTTTTTCTATAAATACTTATTTTTTTTCATTGAGTGGTATGAAAATGAATATTTCGTAAGTAGCCGTAGCCATGAGTAAAATATGATATTTTTTATTCCACAAAATGAAAATATATCATGTTTTTTACACAAAAACATTGATTTTTCTGTTTACATTATACATTTTTCTTTTTGACATTACGATTTGAAAGAATTTATCTTAAATGTTTTGTACTGGTATAATTTAGAAGAAAGAGTTCCGGCAAGACACCCTTGAAAATACAGAAAATATGTTTCACTGCAGTGAAAAATATTTTTTTTAAAAAGAAAATACGCATTTTATTACATCAATATTTCTCAATATTTTATTTATTAGTATATAATAAAAAGTTTTCATTTCGAAATAAACTGTAGGGATTAAGATAATGGCGGAAATGTTTACCACATTCACCGTCCGATAATCATTCAATCGATACGCCATTGCTACTATTCATTATCCGAAGAATGACGTAAAGGGCCGATAATATGCGATTGATAAACAATACTTTCGTGTAATTCATATTAAGTATGTGATTAGAACAAACATGAACACAAAATACTCATGTATCGTAAACTGTTTTGCATTATAAGCCTTTTCCTTTTACCAAGGCTATTTTGAAAAGGGAATGCTAACTCTTTCCCTATTCCCTTACCCATCATCTATAAATAACACTACAGAAAGGGTGTCCTTTTTACCATTTTTGTAAAACAAAAACAACAACAAAAACAAGCAAACAATCAAAATATTAAATGTACTTGAATCTTTTTAAGTAACAGTGCTTCTACGATTCAGTGATAAGCCAGCGTAATAAAATAAAATAAGCTTTAAGCTTGTCCCAAATAATGTGATGATAAAGAAATTTGAATCTTGCTTAAGAAATAAATCGCAATAAAAAGGCTATATACAAGACAGTGTTAAATTGTTAATTGAAGAAAAATGCATTGCCGGATTAACAGTTTCTTTTACAATAGAAAAAATAATTTTTATTATTTCATTAGATTAAATTTATCAAATAAATTGTTATGCAATCATGCCATTATCGACATTTTTCTATGTTCAAAGAATCCGAATAAATACAATTCTTTTATAGCAGTCATTGAAACAAATTAAAAAAAGATTTAAAACTTACCATAGTTTGCTTTGTCCGAGTTACATGTGTATCGGTACAATTTAAGTGCAGGTTTTCTTCTTCTCTTGGCTAAACTTTCAATTTCTTTTTCCACCGGCTGAACACACATACCTACGTAAACCATTAATGTTAAACTTAAACAACACACATGGTATTTATCTAAAATAACACCATTGAAAGACATTAATTACATTATTAAGCTACCAAAAGGACATAAGCTTAAACTATGTCAGATTCTGACAAAACCTTTGTGACAAACTTGTTCAATGGTATAAAATAAAAAATATCATACTTTATGACAAAATATACGGGCAGATATTGTGACATTTCCTTGTGTTTATTTATTTTTGATTTGACATTTTGAATGAATTACCAACAACGCCACATCTTCTAAAAATAAACAAAGAAATAAACAGAAATGATAACAAAACTTACTTTGGAAGCACCTGCACTCCTTCGTATTTTTCCCGCATTTGTACAAGACACTGTTGCCCCTATTTTGACCAGTTCCATATATCTGAGTACAATGCTTATCTGTAGAAAAGATTTAAACAAATTGTATATGTTTAACGTCAAGATGTCTGTATAAATTAGCAAATAAAGAAGAGCAAAGAAAGAAGTAGGTTTAAAATATCTTTATTATGGTTTGGAACAGATTGGACAGGTATTTTACTGGTGAGGAGAGTAATGAATAAAAAGTTTGCAAGTTCTTCAATTAGGAGGTTAAAATGTATTTAGCTTTATGAACAGACACCCATTCTCCTAAATAGGAATCTTCGTGACTTTCGCTATTGTTTAATGAAAAAAAATCCTAAATGCTCTTATATAAATAAGATGAACTCATTCAAAATTAACAGAACAACATACACTTGGTTTTTATTCAAACTGTTAATCTTTGCTACAAAATATGAAACTATAGAAAGAGAAGCGAAATCTTTATCACTTCCGGTAAAATCATATTTCATGATAATGGACACCCCACCAGTGTTACCAATTTTATGCAAACTGACTGACTCATGCGTAATGTCCTTAAATTTTCAGTTGCTTCACAGGGATAATCAAATGTGAAAACAAATGCATGTGTGCAAGGCAAAATTATATCCTGAATTTGATATTAATTCAATTGGTTTTCAATGACTGTGGGAGAGAGAGAGAGAGAGAGAGAGAGACGGAGAGAGAGAGAGGGGGAGAGAGAGAGAGAGGGGGGGGAGAGAGAGAGAGAGAGAGAGAGGAGAGAGAGAGAGAGGAGAGAGAGAGAGAGAGAGAGAGAGAGAGAGAGAGAGAGGAGAGGGGGGAGGGAGAGAGGAGAGAGAGAGAGAGAGAGAGAGAGAGAGGGAGAGAGAGAGAGAGAGAGAGGGGGGGGGGGGAGAGAGAGAAGGGGGGAGAGAGAGAGAGAGAGAGAGAGGAGAGAGAGAGAGAGAGAGAGAGAGAGGGACACAATGTCACATCACGGACGGCTAGTATCACAAAAAATGAATGCTACGCAAGAGAAAATAATAAGAGATTAATACACGGCAGGAGAGGGCCGGAAGGTGATAATCGGCCCGCAAAATGAATAATGGACCCGAGGGCTTTAGCCCGAGGGTCATTATTCATTCAGGGCCGATTATCACCTTCTGGCCCTACTCTGACGTGTATTAATGTCTTTAATACACTTGGTAAATCTAATAGATCTGGTAGCATTAAAAAAAAACAAAAAAAACAAAAACAAATAGGATCTAGATCTACTTTGAAGTTCTTTCGTTGAAATTCTTGTCTACTGTACTCTTCTACTGTTCTGTACAGATGTTTACTTTTTGTGTGTTCAAAGCAGTAGAATCTAGAAGCAAGTTTTATTTTCATTTTTTTTTCGGAATGAATTTGTCGTATTATTTCTTCAAATTTCAATAGTAACAAATATGTGTTTGTACTAAATACGCTTAAGCTCTCACAATAAAAATAAAACGACTCGTGCTGACAACCTACTTTCACTTACACAGTTATCTGTTTGATGACGTAAAATATGACGTCATTGTTTCAGTTTGTGCACGTGCACATGTTCTGCGGGCTGATAACTAGTTCTCGGCCCCGGGCCGCAAACTCATAATAGGTCATGTGACACTCATAATCAGTTGAAATCATAGGCAATTTTGTTACTATATATAGTAACAAGTGTATTAATGCTCATTTGCTTTAAACATGAACTATCTTTATCTCTGTTGACAATAAGTATAATTATAGTAAATAAGTATTCTGCCACAATACTATTTTTGTTTACTTTTTGCTATCTTTATGAAACATAATTGCATGTCCAGCTGTACAACATTTAACATTGCCATGAATCCATTTTTAAACATCATTAAACACATGTTTGTCATTTGTAAAGGATTACAAAATATCGATTTCTCTGGCGTAATGTCCTTTAGTTTGAATTTAGTTATTCTTGTCAATACATGGTTTATAGTCATATGCCTTTTACCGTTGATTCAGACATCAAGTGGTTTTTTTGTCAGTCCTTTTGTGGAAAAGCTAGAGAATAATGGTATTTTTTTAATTCAAGGAAAGTCGGTAATCTTGAGCAACAGCAAAGATATGAATAAAATGTGTTAAAATCGACCTATATTAAACAACTAAAATAAACAAACCTGGGTTGTAGTAGTCGTATACATAAACTGAAGACGGTTGTCTTGAACTTATTTCTCCATCAAAGTGTCCTTCAACCGGAATATGAATTTTGTCTCTTTAGAAGAAATCTGGTAAAGTATAAATGAAAACATAAGGATTACTTGATGTACACTTGTATTAAATGTTATGTCAAATAATAAAGATATGCTCACTCTTGAGTAAAATATGTTAATAAAAGAAATTTATTGAAATCAAATTCTTACTGAATATGACTAACTTGAATAAAAGAATGAATAAATTATGTATTGGAAGCTGTGTTCTCTATGACAGGTCAAGTAAAGTTGGTCTTTTCTTTATAAAAAACTGCCAGTTTCTTAATGACACTATATATTCATATTGTGACCACGTACAGTGTGTAGGATTGCAAAAATAACATAATTATCTACTTTGTGTGCCGTCAAAATATTTTTTTTTTATTTATAAAGAGGTCATATAGTAATTATCAATATTTTTTAATATGAATTTTGAGAAAAAATATATTTAAGGAAATTTTGAATAGATGATTTCTTTATTATATAGGATGATTTTTATGCACCCCGAAAAATTTCGGGGGAGCATATAGTCTGCGCCTTGTCCGTCTGTCCGTCCGTCTGTCGTTCCGTCCGTTGTCTTGTCCTGAGCATAACTTAAAAATCCTTGGAGATAATTTGTTGAAACTTCATACAGTGGTAGAGGGGATTAAGGGGGAGTGCAGTGTCAAAGAACCATATCTCTATTTTGCCCGCTTTTTGAATTATCTCCCCTTATAGAAAAATCTTGTCCGGGGCATAACTCTTAAACTATAAGAGGCATCAACATGACACATTGAAGGTGAATAGATCTCAATGGGTAGATGTGCAGTGCATAAGAACAATAACTCTTTTTGTCCTAATTTTGGAGTTATTGCCTTTTGTTAATTTTAACACTTTGAACTTTGTACGGAATATAACTCTAAAACTATGAGAGATATCAAGATGAAACATTGTTGGTAAATAAATCTCATTGAGTAGAGGTGCAGTGCAAAAGAACCATAACTCTGCCTTGCCTTATTTTGGAGTTATTGCCCTTTGTTTATTTTTACTTTTTGAAGTTGTCCGGGACATAACCGGGAAATTATAAGAGATATCATCAGGAAACTTTGTATGTTGATAGATCACATTGATTAGAAGTACAGTGCAAAGAACAGTAACTCTGCCTTGCCTAAGTTTGGAATTATTGTCCTTTGTTTATTTTTACTTTTTGAAGTTATCCGGGACATAACTGGAAAATCATAAGAGATATCATCAGGAAACTTTGTAGGTTGATAGATCGCATTAATTTGAATTACAGTGCAAAGAACAGTAACTCTGCCTTGACTAATTTTGGAATTATTGCACTTTGAACTTTTTCCAGGGACATAACTTTGAAACTATGAGAGATGTACTTTCCTGTGTCCAAAACCTATTCGGGGAGCATCACCCGGCTAAAACGGGGCTCTTGTTAATTGACTTTCGGCAGTGAAAAATTGTGAATAATATTAAGGGTTTTCAAACAGGTTTATATAGATCTTCTTAACTCCATAAACAAAAGAATGATATTCATTAATATCTTGAGTACTCGTCTTTTCATCCTAAATCTTGTAAAATACGTGAACGTGAATGTAATGTATTAATAAGGAAAAGAGGGATTGAAAGTAAAAGGTGGAGGAAACCGTAGATATGGGACGGTTTAAAGACCGACATAACTTCTGGTATTCTTCCGCCATTTTCAAATCTGATCGAAGGTTTCAGATACTGTTGAATAAAGAATCCTTAATAATCAAATGACTTCCTATTAAAGATTGGTTTCTAATTAATGAATTGATGCTATAAATAAATTGTGTAGTGGTAAAGGGTTTATCGTCAGATATATTTCAATCGTGTACGAGTATTTTCCTCCACCTTTTACACCCAATCCCTTTTTTCCTTATTAATACATTACATTTACGTTTAAAAATTCATTGAAATTTCTCACAGCTGGGGTTCTGGGTCAACTGCCCTTGATATCAGGCTGGTCGTAATCGTTGACTTTGCAAGTCACTTGATTTTGCTATCTTTATAGCATTATAAATATAATAACAAACTATCAACTTAATCACATGTTTTCTAGTAAAAAGGGAAATGACATTTTGATAATTTCATAGTAAAAGTTAAAGAAATACAATTTTCGTTGTACCTCGACAATATCTGAATGCCAATAAAAGGAGTGTATCTTAAATAAGTGGAAATATCGTCGGAAATTATAAAATTTATTTCACTCGTTGAAAAGAATAATTTAATGCTCGCAAAAGGCTCTCGCATATTATTTAATTCAACTCGTTCAATAAATTCAGCGCTGAACCTGCACTCATTCAATATTTTATCCTCCATATAATACTTTAATTTTGTTTTGAAAATGCCACTGCAGCTATTTTCCTGCAATAAATATATTTATTTAAATATATTTAACAGGCCGGGATAAATATATTTTAAAGTACCCTCCTGCAAAACAGTTAACGGTATGATGTTTGAAGAAAATGTTGACGGACAGATGGATATATGAACAGACTGTGTGTGATCACAATAGCCCAACTTTAGCAGATTGTGCATTGTTGAACTTCAGCAGCAAGGGAAATAAGAACAAACCTCGTGTAAGTAGAACACAATAAAACCTTTCCCGTCAGATGGCATTTCGTAGTGTGCAATGTTTGTGTTGTTCTCTTTAACGAGCTGCAATAAAGAATGATTTTTTATTAATTTGAAGTATCAAATACATTTTAATTGTTTTCTTACGAACCATACTTTCAGAACTGTTAAACAAATCATTTATATAGTTATCTGCCATGTACAAACTAATCTTGTTTTAACCTTTTAACAAATGTCTTACAACCGTTTATTAGTTTTCTTAATATAACATGAAGGCATGTGAAGAGACAGTATTTTTTGAACTTTTTGAAATTCTAATTTAAACCAAAAGCATCATGGCAAAGTGAACACTTATCACAAACAGCAGAATAATTGTTTGTTCATACAAATTTATTTTAGTTCAATTGTGTTGGAAGCTTTTAGCTTATTGAAAACTTTTGAGCCAATTAGCATTAAGCAATGAATGTTAAGTTTTTAACTCAAGTAAAACAAAAAGGTCTTGCTCCTGACTGGGTCCAAATCCACGCAGCCAACAGTAATTCATTAACTCGTTAACCAATCTACCAAGCCTCCACTGAACTTTAATTATTTAACACTTTACTCATAGAAGATAATCATCTACTTATTAATAGTCATGAAAAGACCTTACTTGAGTTATTTCACATTGCTTTTGACATGTTCATTGCGAACATGACAAAAATGCATGTATTGTCCAACAAAATTAAGATAGTTTCACTTTATAGTTACCCTAAAAATCGTTGACTAAGTTTGACTGACATGGATCATGACATTAAATGGAAAGTGTAAAATCACACTACTGACACCTAGAACCAGTGTGAGAATTATTTAGTCATCAAGAAAAATTTGAATAACAAAATATTTACCTTTTCTATATCAGACTTGATCACTTCAACACCTGTTTCTAGTCCAAACTTCACAATAGACATACCATATGTTTTATCATTCTTAGAGCTACAAAAATACAAATAAAACATCTTCTTCATACTTCTGCCACCAATGACGACTCAATTTACAATCTGTTATTGACAGAATAAGTTAAATATCTTAACAAACTTTCAAGAAAATGTCTCAAACACGGTATACATGTATCTGTGAATTTATATTCTGATGATTTCACAGTGGCGCAAGGTTATGAAAAAAAATCACTTCAGCTTATCTATAAATGGAATCGAACTCTCAATAGAAATATAACGACCCATTGTAAATTGACTGTACAGCAAACTGCAATAATACACATATTACTTAAAACGACAATTTATACAAAAACTGATATTCAAATTAGGAATTCATAATGTACGGAGTGTTAACGGACAACTTTGCTCAGCATAGTCTCGATATGATCTTAACACTTTCTGTATAACTTTACAATACAATTCATATATTAATATATGACCTTCAATGAAAATAAAATACTATAAAATGAACGTTACCATTTTACAAATGCAATCATTCATCGTTTTTGATACCGAATTTAGAATGTACGACTGGTGCATATTGACAACTTGTATCTTGTTAAAACGTCGATCTTTAACACAGTTTTTTTTTTGGTTTATGTGAGCAAACAGTCCACCTTACCCACTTTCCTGTATAATTAAGAAGAAATCACCAACTACTAGCAAGTAGCCAATTACTTATTCATCATGATTTCTGAATCAGTGGTGATAGACAAATAACTATTAGACTCAATGCTCGAAAGAAAATTTATTCTGACAATTTCGTCTTGCCCGACGATCTTGGTAGCGACCTCTGGATGACGGAGAATCTGATAGTGTTAGCGACAGACACATGTTTCATCTTGTCAGCTTTCAATTTAATGTGCTTCCTTAAAAAATACATATTTTTGTGATGCTTACTTAGCCAAAAGCTTATACAGAAAATGCTTACCTTACGCTGAAACGAATGCATTTTTTCTGAGCTGTCGCATCGATACGGATGTCTGTGTTTCTTTTCTTTCTTCCAAAGTTACTGTTTATCTTAGGTTCTATTTCTGGCCGATCTCTAAAATTATCGCTGTCGTAGTCATCATAATCGTAAACGCCCGCACAGTGGCCACACACGTCACAGTTTCTATAAACCATAAAAATACGTTAGTGCTATATCGTGCAATATTGAAAGGTTTTGATGGTGGGTATGTTGAAAAATGATTTCTGTTAATCACAAACTTAAGTTCCTTGCTCAATTTTACTCGAGTTTAGGTACCTTCATGCACTGCCCTTTCATTCATTTATCTTTGAATATTAGTGCAGTCAAAAAGAGATAGCTTACTCTTTTTCAAAAATAAATTGAAGTCAATTTATTCAGGAGTGCGTGAGACGAATCTTATCGGAGTGAGTTTGTCACACATTTGAAACAGAAACAATAGAATACACAGGAGAGCTGTCCAATAAAACAAGATTGAAATCTTTCAGATTGATTTCATTCCATTCATGAATTGTACTAGAGGAAATAAAGAATACAAACCTATTCATAAGCTGTATGTTATTCTTTCATCCCTATAGAATTATTTGAAGAAATAACCAAGATAGGTTTTGAAAATACAGAAACATTCAAACAAATCGTTTTCAACGTTTTCTCACTTGAACGTTGACTACAAAAATAGTTTAAAACGTTACATACAGTGATTCAAACTCGATTATTTTCGGCTAATAACATTAATTCAATTTATTAGAAAACAAATATTTAAAATATCTCCATGATAAGTGCATGTCACTCTTATCTGATTGAGTATGTCACACATTTAAAACAGGAAAGTTGAAACAACAGAATACCGTTTAAGTTATGTGTCACGCATTTTCATTAAAAGTTCTTCTTAACTGATAGCCTTGATATGTTTTTACTTTATATACAAATATACACAGTTATATTTCGGAACAAGTTTATCTAATAAACGGAAGTCGAAAAACGTTTATGTTTTTACCTTTCTTTTGCCAAATTGGTATCAATCGGTAGATCTTCCATCTCTTGAACATCAATATCAGTGATTTTAAAGGGACAAGATTCTTCCGCAGTGGCTGGCCTGTTATAACGGAGATCAATTGACATAACTGCACTTCCAGTTCCCTGAACTTTTACCGTAAGTTTGTTATCTTTTGTCTCAACAGGTAACTTTTAAAGAAAGGAAATAATGTTTTATTTAGTATGCCATCCGGTTAAAAGATATACTAAACTCATCTTTAGTTAAATATTTTTTATGCACAGAAATGTTTTGAAATCTATGTAATTTTCAACTGAAAATATTTTAATCGCAGGTCTTTTCTTCAAAAACTGCCAGTTTTTATAATAACATAATATTTTCAAATTGCGACCACGTATAGTTATAGAGTTTAAAACATAACATATCGACTTTGTGTGACTTCTTAACATGTTTATCTTATATTTATAAAGAGACTATAACACATATTCAATTTCACTTTCGTATGCCTTCCATTTTTTTCAAAAGAATATTTTTGTTTTCAAACTTTGATTTGTTCTGATTTCGTTTTGACACACAAGGCATGCACTCACACACGCACACATCAACACTGCTTAAATCAAATTGTAACTCTTCAGATTTTAAGTATCCGTTCATTGACAATACTTCGGACATGCATGCCATAAGCATGAATAGGACTACAGATCTTCAAAAGAGCTAACTACTAATTTCATATTAAAGAATCAATCACATTGGTTCCTGTCCACAACGACTAGAGGTAGTTGAATGGGATTAAATGCCATTATCAACTAGGCCACTGTCAAAATTTTGAAAATATGTCTTACCTTTGATATATTTTTTAGTAAAATAGCGTTTTCTTTAGTTACTCTTACTGATGAAAACATCGTGCCGTCTGCCGAAAAGAAAACCTTTAGATTAACATCTGGAGAATAGGTAACGATGCTGTACTGAGACAAAGCTTGCAGGCCGACCACTGTATCCTAGACAATTGACAAAAACATTCAACACTAAATTTCCAATTCTTTTGCAAATATTCTGTATAGGATTTAATGGTTTGACGTTATAAAACAAGGCTTAACAACAATTATAGTAATAACAAGGTATTACACAAGGTTAATCCACTCGCCTTGAAGAAGTTACATAAATGTTATTACTTGGTCAGAGGAAACTCTGAAATGCCGTATAATTAAGGTCATGCTACTAATGCTAAGTACAGTTTCAAAGTAAGACAAAAAGAGTAGTTTTAGTATAACTATTAATATGTGATTTATTCATCTCGTTTCATTTATGTCAGTGTTTTAACCCATTACTTCATAAAGACGTTTTGTCATGCATATACGTCCCCTTTTGAGGCATCAAATGGTTACAAATTGCTTAAGATCTGATGTTAAAAAAGTGATCACTCTTTCGGCGCCGTGCCCTATCAAAAAGATACATCAGGGGGTGCCAGAAGGGGGTGTTCCCCTTCTGCTTAGGGTTTTGAAGAGGGACAGAACCCCCTTCATCGCCAAGAAGATTTAAGACTTGAGAGGCTATAATTGGCCTCAGGTCGAGCAGAGGGTAATGTGTAACAAATGCTGATAAATATTTGACACTATTTTAATTCATTGAGAAGTTGCAGCACTTTGAAATCAGTGTGATGGATAAATCAAAGCAAAATAGTGATTTTTGGCAATTTTAAGATGCCCCTTAATTGCCGTGGTAACATGAAATTTAATGATATAATAAAATTTAAGATTGGGCATGCCGTTACAAAGGCAACGATTCAGTTAATATTTGTGCCAAAATTGATGATTATTGAAGCATCTTTTATCATTTCATAACAATTTGAACTTGTAGCAGGAGGATTTCGAATGACAACAGTCATTTTTACAAATTGCTTACAGAGTAATTTCTAAATTCCCGTCAAATTTCCTGCTTTATCTTTGTATTTTAACTCCGCTTAGGTCAAATTTGACTTACCGAGACTCCTGTGTAGTCGAAAAGAAAATTAAAGTCCCATATTTTTTTTATCTCAATTAGTCGAAGTGTAAAAACAGCCGACTGATCAAAGGTCGGCGACATCATGATGAGATGTTGTCACTCGTGATTCACATGTTTCATGGTAATTTTAAATCCCGGTCATCATGTATTTTCATAGCAATTTGAACTTGTAGCAGGAGGATTTCGAATGACAACAGTCATTTTTACAAATTGCTTACATAGTAATGGGTAAGTTTGAATAAAATCATTCAAGTACTTTTTGAGTACTGCTCTAAAATAAATTTTGAAAAAGAGGAATAACTCTAAAAGAAGGTATAATTGAGTTATTGTTCTTGCACACTGCACTTCTTAATTGTGCTTTGTCAGTGTCTTAAGTTTGCAGAACGTCCCTCATGCACTGTATTAGTTATGCGTCCGACAGTTTTCGAGAAAATCCAATAAAGGGAAAACAATCTAAAACTAAGCAAGGCAGTGTAATTGAACTTAAACACTTCACTTTCTTCCTATGTACTCTGTCAGTGTATAAAAGTTATAAAAACATTTTCTTTTGGAGTTGTGCTCCGAACAAAATTTTACAAGTAAACCTAGTAACAGGAAACAACTCTTAAAGTAGGAAAGGAAGAGTTATTGTTATTGCACCCTGCACTTCCTACTTATGTGCTATGCCATTGCATAAAATTTTGAGAATTCCTCAACTACTTTTGGTTTGGAAAAGTAAATCTGAAAAAGGGGAATTACTTTAATAGTAGGTAAAGGAGACTACAGTTGACCCTCAATAAGTCAAAATCGCTCTACTCACAATTCCGCGTTACTCGAAGAATTTCTCAAGTCCCGTCAAATTTCCTACTTTATCTTTATATTTTATTTAACTCCGCTAAGGTCAAATTTTGACTTACCGAGACTCCTGTGTAGTCGAAAAGAAAATTTGGTCCCGTCAATTAAAGTCCCACATTTTTTCACCTCAATCAGTCGAAGTGTGAAAACAGCCGACTGATCAAAGGTCGGCGGCATCAAGGTGAGATGTTGTCACTCGTGATTCACACGTTCCATGGTAATTTTAATTGCCGGTCATCATGTATTATTAACACGTCGTAAAAGTGGCTTTAATCGGTTTCTGGATTTAATTGGTTTTAACAGTTAGATAACTTAATTAAGATTTAACTACATTTCTTAAAGAAATTTGACTCGTGCCAGTCTAACAGGTGTTAGTCGAATAACAGCCTATTATCAACTTAAAATGACATTTGTATAATTAATGTTCCGTCATATTGCATACATTAATATGTATTTCCGGTACACGATAGTTGCTACTTTCGTTTTCGTCCGATGTTCAATTCAAGAAATAAATGTGTAATAGTGCTTTTATTATAATGATTTGTCATGAGTGCTTATTAAAAACATGTGCTTTACTGATGAATACTGACAAACTTGCATTTTTATCATTGCTACGAATGTTTATGTTTATGTTTCACTATTAATATACATGTATTAAATTTTGAATATTTTTTTTTTCTTTTATAATTTGTAGTTGTAAATATGAGTTACCGTCAATTCAACGGTTACATGTTGCAGCATTGCCGCTTATAACAATAACAAATCTACTTCTTTGCACATTCAATCAGGCACATGTACTAATGTCAATGCAATGACGGCAGATCCACGTTACTTGAATTCCGTTTCTCTCGAAGTAAAATGCCCAGTCCTTTGGATTCCGAGTTACCGAGAGTCAACTGTAATTGTTTTTGAACACTGCACTTATTTCTTCCATGTGCTCTGTCATTGTATGAACAAAATCGCTCGAGTACTTTTGGAGTTATGCTCCGGACACAATTGGTACGGACGCACGTTAAAAATTGGAACGGACGCACTAACGCACGGATGCACAGACGGAGATCATTTCTAATTCTTACCTAATATAGATAATAAGCAAGAGGAGGAATTGAAAAGTAATTTCCATGATGATGATAATTATAGTAGTAGTGATGATAATAGTAATGATGACGATGATATTGATAATAATAGAAGTAAAAATGATTATGACAATGATGATGTTGATGATATATGTCGTAATTATAATGATAATAATAATAATAATAATAATAATAATAATAATAATATAATAATAATAATAATAATAAACATAATAATGATATTATTATTATTAATAATAATATTAAAAATATCAATAATGTTAATAAAATAATAATTATAATAATAATAATGATAATACATTGTAATAATAATAATGATAATAATGATAATGATGATAATGATGATGATTAAAGTAAAAAAATAAGAAATGTGTAATATAAATAAAAGAAAAAACAAATTAATCAAAATAGTAAGATAAACAGCCGAATAATAAACATCATAATTTTAACGATGTGATTTTAGAAAATGAATATGTCTATCAAAGTTACCTGTGTTGTTCTAAATGGTCCTGTAGCATCTCTTTGAGACGTAAGCCAACTTACAATGGACGAACTTGTTTTTATGTCCCCGAATTGCAACAAAGCAAGAAGGGCGTACGCTGTTGTTTCTATAGCATAAGCGTTTGCTGGTTTACCTCCCGGATTTCCCCAGAATGTACCCTCTACAAAAATACCAGTTTTTACACAGTTGTCACACCACCGAGTCCAATTACTATACAAATTACTAGTAATGACAGAATGAAGATAAATGCTTATTTCTAAAACAAGATGAAGATATGGCATTAGAACATTGATAATAAATTAATGAATATGTATTTTGCTTAATCACACTTGATATAAAGTTTTAAATCCGTCAATGTTTTAGGTGAGATCAGTAGTTCAAGGCTTTAGGTCTGGAATCCAAATTAAAAGAAAACTAACCCACAAAGAGTGAAATATATCAACGAGTATTGATTAATGCATTGTCAAAATAAATTTAAAAAAAACGGAATAAGAAAAGGCGATTGGAATAACTTACCCGTATCATTTCCCTTAATGTCATGTAAGTACTTCAAAAACGTATCTGTCATATTGCTGTCGGACATGGCTAAAGCATATGTACTAATTGCCAACAGGTAAGGATTGTTCTTTAACATGTCTTCTGAAAGATTTTCAAGGATCTCAATTGCCCTGTTGACGGTTACACTAACATCCTAGAAAAAAAGAAAACGATGTCCAAAAAATATTTCTTTGATTGGTTTTCAGTTTAACAGAAACGTTAAAGGGCCTCCATTTAGAGCGATTATGGTGTCATGGTGTGGGAGACGACTGAATTTTGTTCAATTTAATCAAATAAATTCATTTTTTTACAAAGACTTTACAATTTCTTTGTCATTCTTAATCACTTTACTCAAAATGCATAGAAAAATGTTCGGAAAAATAAACCCTTTTTTAATTTGTGAATAATAATAAGTCGACTTGTGTTGAAACGTCTAATTAAATCGCATTAAAATCGGTCGATTAATCGGGGTTGCGTTCATTGAAGTTGATCTTGTTTATCATATGTTACACATCATGATATCTCTTTTTGGAGGCCCTTTTTTACGCTTCCGTACAGTTGTTTTATTCTCGAATTCTTACCGGCAGGTCAGAAGCAGTTAGGTAAACACTGCAAGGTCAGTCAGATGTGAAAATAATGTATAACAGAGTACCATCGAGAACCGTGAAAACAAAACTAAACTAAAGGCAACTTCCAGCGGGTGCTCCGTTCGAATTTTCATTTTCAAAGTAAACTACAGTAGGAGAGAGAATATTTTTGTAAAGACTCATCATAGAAAGTATTGTTTCCTTGTACAAAATATAACCTATATTTGATATTTGACAATGAGAGCCAAATATTAATTGACAGCACGTGTCCTAGGTCATAGGTGTTCTTTTATCCAAGAATGAATTAATAAATAAAAAGTAATTTAAGCAAGGTTAAATAGTTGACATTGACAGCTATGATTTGAATGTAATTGGTACTTTCTTAAAAAAAACTGCCAATTTTTAATGACACAATATATTTATATTGTGACCAGCTATAGTGTGTAGTATATAAAACGTAACATATCTACTCTATGTGAATTAAAAGTATCAATTATCAATATTTTTGATATAATATTTGAGCATAGTTTATCTTTATGAATCATTATTTTATCTATTCTTATATTTCTTAGAGTAATTTATTTCAAAACTACTTTCAAATAATGAAGTAAAACAAGTCTACTTAAACAGCATCTTATAAAATATGAAAATTATTGTAACAAACTCAACACTTACAGCATATCTATTACCACATTCTTGTAAGGTAATCAGTACAAAGGCTGTTAAGGTATGATCTCTTTCATTAATTTGTCCCTGTTTAGGATAAATAAACAGATAAACTGGCTATCATTTTCCTTCTCAAAAATAATAAACATATTTATATGGCTTTCATTTTCATCTTATTAATTGTTCATTTTATAAACTATAAACATAGCTTTTAGTTTTATTTAAAAAAAACATAAAGAAAGCTTTCATCACCATCGCAATAACAATACACATAACTTGCATTTTCAATTGATGAATTTTAAACATATAGCTTTGATTTTCGTTTCATGAATTATAAACATAGCTTTCATTTTAATACTATAAACATAAATTTCATTTTCATCTCCGAAACGATACACAAAGCTTTCATTTCATAAACAATAAACACAATGTCATGTTAATATTATAAACTATGAAATTAACAAAGCTTTCCTTTTCGTCTCAGCAACTTTAAACATAGCTTTCATTTTCATTTGATAAACAATAAACATAGCTTTCAATTTAATACTACATATGAAAACGTAGATTTCATTTTTTTTTCTCAGAAGTAATAAACAAAGCTTTTATTTTTATTTAATAAGCAATTAACATAGCTTTCATTTTCATCTACACATTAGAAGTGATGCACTTCAAAAAGTCAACTACCAATTTTGGTCATGATTTATTTATATTTACAATATTTCAATATTCCGATATAAATCTAATTTATATATAACTTGTTTAACATGCCGATTGTGTGCAAATTGTTATCGTTGTTACTTAATCTTATTAATTTAAGTATGAAACTTAATTGAAATAAATAATCAAATTTTGATCAGACAGCCTCGTTATCAGATTAAAAATTAAAATTGGTACAGAATTTTATCTTTAGCTAATATCTATTGAATGTAAATATTTGATCTTACTATCATTTTTCGGTCCATAACTGGCATTTTATCAATAAATGATCCATCAGCTTCAGCATGATTATTCAGCCAATCAATTGTAAGTTTTACATCTTTCTCTTGATCAACAGCATCATCTACAACCTTCTTGGCTTGACAGAACACCTTGGCAACAAATGCTGTGAGCCTATCACATAGTATAATAAAGAGGATATTGGATGAGTGTGAGTTCAATACTGAATGTTTTGAACGAGTTAAATAAATTAAGTAATGGACTTTCTTTAATATAATATCATTTTTTATGACAAACTCAAAATAAGTCACATGATTCCGTTTTTTTGTTTGTTTACGTTATGATGTGAGTTTTAAAATTGAAAAAAATTAAACTTTACACAATAGTTTTTTGTATTTAAAAATGTTACTCGAAGTTCCTGGAAGTAAGAAACTATAGTAATTACAATATTTTATAATCTACAGTCTTACCAAGTGCTAGGGGTTCGGTATCGCCAGGCAGCATATGATCCGTCGGCTTGCTTGAATTGGGAAACCTCTCTGTTTACACCTGTAAAAAAAACACTTCCAACATTACAAATGTGTACTTTGCTTGGGAATTTAAGGAAAAACATTGAAGAAAATAAAACATGAAGTTTCAAGTAATGATGAAGTATAACTTTCTTCTGAAAAACCATCAGATTGTAAATGACATGTTATGCTCTCATAAGACCATTTGATATTTGAAATCATAAGACCATATTTGAAATCATATTTATCCAAACAGAAATTTATAAAATACAGGTACACACTTAAAACTGTAAATAGATACCATCTCTAATCCATTGATTTCCTTTTGTTTCTATGTCAGCGGTCTGTTGTTTTGTTTGTTTTAGGTAGGTCATTGCGTATACAGTTGGTGCTAGTCTGATCATCGTCTGCTCACCGCATCCGGCAGGTTGTGAAAACAAGGAATCAACACCCTCTATGATCGTATTGACAATATTAGCCATCACACTACCTGTTGATTTACAGATAAGACATTAAACTATCAATCATCGGATACAATAAGTATAGAATTTGTATTTGTTTATTTTTTGGTCAACATCATATGCAGTGACGATCATGCCTGTACTTTATACCAGTATAAAGCCAGTCCGGCCTGCGCGCAAATACACGCTGTATGGACCTCCATTACTATAGTTAAAACCACGATGCACATTTAGTGGACTAACTTTTTTTATATTTAATGCAAATGGATTAGTTGGCAAAAATATTATGACGATTCGTTTTAAAATGAATTGACTTTTATGCGCTTACTTTGGATATATGCAGTGGCCGACCCCGTCTGAGAAATACTATGTTCTGGGAGAGTTAGATCTATTTCGTATTCTCGTTTGTCCCTGTCTCGTTTAACTGAAGTAATAAGAAAGACAAATGAGTCGATGATGAAGCATTCCATACATACAGAGAAATTCCTACAACTAAGGGATAATAAATGTCATTAAAGGAAAATACTTCAATTTATTTACTTAAATGCCCATTATGCCTCAGAAATGCTATCATTTTTATTTCATAAAAGGTTATCATTTCTTTTGTATCTTTATAAAGTTTTAAAATAGTCTCATTTGCCATATAGATGACCTTTATTTTGCTTCCCTTGCTCTTTTGGCAATGTATTAAATTATAGCGATTAGTTTTATGTATCGAAGTCAAAATACTACTTTATGACTCATAATTGCACTTCCGTCAGTTGTGAAATATTTGTCAGTTGTGAAACATCTAATATGCTGTAAATCCATTATTAAAACATTTTTTACACATATATGACATTTCTATAGGTTAAAAACAATATGGATTTCTGAGGCAAAATGCTCCTTTAAAATGACATTATATCTATTCAAGATAAAGAGTAAATGGTGAATGTTTCGATAAGATAATAACAACTTTACATGCTGTCGTTTTTTGAGTCTTTTTTTCCAATTTTATAATAAAAGTCACCTGAGTAATCAATAACACTCACCAACATAAATTTCTATAAAATTACAAATATCCTTCGGAAATTATCTGTCATGTTCATATATAAAAAAGAGACTGGCATTTTTTATGGTTTGGGTAGCTTTTTTAAATATTTTATCCTAAACATTTTGTAATTTTCAATAATTGTTCAATCACCATTAAAATAGTCAAGCTTTTGAAATATACAACTTATTTATCTTAATTTGATATGCAAACAAGTAAGTTTGGTATCACTTTACGAAATTTGTATGTTTCTTTGTCGTCATGAAAGAAAAATCGTTAAGATGTGTCACACACTAGATAAAGGTGATTCTGGTATAAGAAAGATCTCCCAAAAGCAAAGAAAAACATGTTTAAGTGTATATCTGTCTCAGAAAAGAAAATCATTTCATTGGTCTCAAATTGTAATCAAAACTCATGAATCCAAGCTCCCAATATCTAGAAACAAGAGAAGAAACATAAGAAAAATAACTAAATGAATGAAATAAGAGGGCAAAAAGACAAGATGAAAATTGTTGACATTTAATAAGCAATGTTACCACTAACTTACTGTCTTTAACTACACGTTCCTCATCATTTTTACAATCGTCTGTCTGATTCCTTGGATCTAAACACACAACAATTATTATTTTTTCTTCAATACCCTCATTCTGAAATACAGAAAACAGTATAAAGATTTGTTTTTTAGCTTGCAGCCACGGCTGCAAGCCATTTGTTTTGGAAAGTTGTTCCGGTTAGGTTGTTTCCTGCTTACGTTTGTTAGTGCATGATTAAATGGGAAACCATTCTATGTTTCCGCTAC
The DNA here is from genome assembly GCF_026571515.1 of Ruditapes philippinarum. Classification (NCBI taxonomy): domain Eukaryota; kingdom Metazoa; phylum Mollusca; class Bivalvia; order Venerida; family Veneridae; genus Ruditapes; species Ruditapes philippinarum. The sequence goes on along the minus strand of NW_026858421.1, from coordinate 49,299 downwards.
AATCGTTCCAATCGCAACTTTTCGGCCTTTTCCGTCACTATTCGGATTAATGATAATAGCCGAGATAGTTCCGATTGCAATCGTGACAATTGATTCCGTCATACTGCGGAATCAGACGAAGTAATATTACGGAAATCCAAGCTATTTTAGTTACTTTGGTAATCCCAGTTTGTTTATATAAATAGGATTTCTATTTTTCTTGATTTATTGGTTTAAAGCGTAAGTAGAAGGAAGAAATAAATTATAAACGAAATTGTTCCGTTTCAATTCTTTTTCAAGACGCAAAAGTTAGTTTCTTTTATAATTGGTTTTTGCTTTTTTTAGTCTTATACAATAGAGAATGGTTACTGTAGTAGTATTCCCTCTCCTAAGGGCGGTCCTGCTTACCTGAATCACACAGTGATCTACTGAGGCAATTCTAACGTATGGTGAGGTAATCTAAAAAAAAGCTGATGCATATCATTAGCATTACCACGTGCTGATCTACAGATAGCGCATCTTGTGTTGTCGATCATAGATATTTTAGGCGTAACATAGTTGATACATGCTTATTAATTGGTACCAAGTAACGAAGTCTTTTAGTGCATTTACTTGTCTACAAAGCTGCTATATAAATGAAATTAGCAACTGCCAAAACGAATGACTGACTCTCTCTGCGAAAAAAAGTGGATATGAAATGTGCACACTTGTTTCCTTTCAGTATGATAGATAGTCTAGATCTCCACGTGGGAGAGCCAATGTTAGTATTTGTACGATTGATTATTTTCTTTATTAGTTTTATACAATAGAGAATAGATTTTTTATCGTTTTTGACAAAAAAAATATTCGTTTACAAAAAAGTTGTTACTGTTATCGCCAGCACGTTCCTGTTCAGTTATAATCAGAGGACGTCTGATCCTACTTTTGTCCAAATTTGCATGCATTAAACACTGGTGCTCACACAAATGGGCACAGGTGCTCGTCCAGACTTGGGCTTACCCTATCTATCCTTTTAAAAGTGAAAAAAAAAGAAAAACAAAGAAAAACAAAGAAAAACAAAGAAAAAAATAAATAAACCCTTTATGATACACAAATACCGTAATTAAAAAAAATGTGATAGAGATCTAATAAAATGAAACAAAAAATAACAATTTAAAAGGGATGGGATAATAGCACAACTGAGCAAGCCTTTCCGTTTAAAAGGAAACTTTATTGTTTTTGTAAGCATTTTTATATACCAGTAATTATTTGCTCATTGATAGCATGGATATCTTGACAGTTTACAAATGAAATAATTTTTGCTTGTATAAACTTTTCCTTGTGGGCTTCCGTACAATTTAAATTTTACTTTTCTTTTATTTATGAGCTCTTTGGTCTTTTTGTTGAAAATACAGACCATATCGTCCTCGTATGATAATGTCATGAAAACATATAAACAGTGTCAAAATTGATATCAAACTAGTATCCATAAAGCTTACAAATTTGTTAACACTTAAATTATATACTAATACTACAGTCAAAAAAACTTCGATGAAAAATCTTAGTTTTGAAAAATACTATTTTGTTTTAAAATTCATTTTATATCGAATGAGGGGTTTTTGATTTTACCTTATTATTACTTTATTATCTATTATTTACAAATACATATTTAATTATTGATTTCATGTGAAACTAGGCGAAGTCAATAAACAGGGAAGTCAGAAAAATTTATACATTTTTATTCAACACTTTCGTGTTACATGTGTCACTAAGTATTTTCAAGAACCGTCTCTTTTCTCAATCGGAACACCTCGGCGATTGTTTCTCATCCGAAAAGTTGCGATTGTTCCATTGTCGGAAAATCTTGCCTATTATCACGTTTATCATAAAGATTCGATTAAATTGCGACGACCATGAACGATAAACGACATTTGCAAATTTCACCGATAGGTATACAAATCTATATGATTAAGTATTTTTTATTCGAATTCCTTTAAAACGTACAGTCTAAAGCCGGGTAAGCCAAAGCTTTTGACTTCCCCACGTTCAGTATTCCAGAATTGCAAAATCTGTAAATACATATGTATGTAACGTTTTTAGTCCCCTACCGGTTTACCGGAGGGGACTTTAGGTTTACCCTCCGTCCGTCTGTCCGTCTGTCCGACCGTCAGTCCGTCTGTCCGTCCGTCAGTCCGTCCGTCCACAAAACTGGATCCCGCGATAACACAAAAACTATTGAAAATATTTTAATGAAACTTGATATATGGATAGATGGCAGTATGGAGATTATGCACGTCTTTTTCTTTTCTTCCTATGTTGAAAATTCTGGTTGCTATGGCAACAAATAGACTGAAAATATGGCAAATTTTACACATAACCTGGATCCCGCAATAACGCAAAAAGTACTGAAAATATTTTTATGAAACTTGATATATGGATAGATGGCAGTATGGAGATTATGCACGTCTTTTTCTTTTCTTCCTATGTTGAAAATTCTGGTTGCTATGGCAACAAATAGATTGAAAATATGGCAAATTTTACACATAACCTGGATCCAGTGATAACACAAAAAGTACTGAAAATATGTTTATGAAAGTTGACATATGAGTATATGGCAGTATGGAAATTATGCACATCCTTTTCTTATCTTCCTATGTTGAAAATTCTGGTTGCTATGGCAACAAATAGACTGAATTTCAAGATTTCTGATTCTAGTTTTTAAGTTTTTTCACTATAAGTTCTTTATTTCTTAAGGTATTTTCTTCAAACTTTAAACATAAGTTGCTTGTAATCAACCACATTATATGTGACAAGGTTTACAACTCTAGCACAAAATTTATCAGAATTACCTCCCTTGAACTTAAAATTTTCATGAAAAAACATTTTTTTTTTTAAAAAACTTCTTTTTCTGAATGTATCTACTTCAAACTTCATATAAATGTTTCTTATTATCACTCAACATTTGTGATGGTCCAATACTCTAGCAAGACTATTTCCAGAATTATGCCCCTTTTGAACTTAGATTTTTTTTTGAGAAATTGGTAATTTTTACTCCAACTTCTTCAATCATGATAGGATTTTAAAAATGATATATTTTGATAACAGGGATGTTTAAAAAATAACTTTAGAGTGTCCTTCAGTCCGTCTGTCTGTACATAAAAACTGTTTCCTGTGATCACTTTTAAAGAACTTTTTCAACAAATTTACTTAAAATAGGAATATAAGTGAATGGCAAATGGCCATTCAGAATGTTGCTTGGGCTCTTACCGGTAGGGGACTTATGGATTGCTTGCAATACTATGATAATTGCTTGTTTTTCAATGTTTGTAAGCAATACTTACCACAACGTATAGCTTCTTTTCAATGACGTCACTTTCAGGTATTCCTCTCTGCGTAACAAAAGCAGATACTTTTACCGGAAACAGGCCGTTCTTTAAAGGTATCATGGGAAAGGTAACTGTTTGTGCGCTATTTGGCGGAAGCTCAACTTTGAATCGAGGTGATGGTTTCCCTGCGTCGCTGTTATAACACAAATTTTGAACTCCTTGCAGGTAAACATTGGCCTAAAATGATACACTACTTTTAATAATCATATGCAATTTATCTATTTCTTTATGCAAATATTATAATGTGCAACTCGGGATTTTAACGGGAAACAATCTTTTCGGATTTTAAACCAGTGATAGACCAGATAATTTATTTAACCTGTACCCGTGGAAGTGTGTAATAGATTTTTGCAGCTTCAAATTCGGGATCATTCAATTGTAATAAGATTTCAAAAGCAAAAAAAAATGAACTTCAAACAGTTATTTGCATGGTCAGTAAAGATATAATTGCAGACTGATCATGTTAACATCACTCACTGCCGGTTCAAGCAGGATTAAGTTAAATAATGCAACTGTACTCACAAAATATAAGCTTCAAAAGTAATGTATGTGCACATTTTTAGTGCGTTAACTAGCATATAAGTAATACGTTTACTAGCACATTATAAAAGTAAATTAGCACACTATTAATGCGTTAATTAGCACGTAATAAATACGTTTACAAGCCCATAAGTAATGCGTTATTAAGTGGTACATTTACAACATGTATGCAACATGTCACTCAACGACTTTATGAAAATAGTCAACCAATTCACTCAAACTCGTATCAACTGAAATTTTTAAATGAATTGTTAAATATTGGTTTTTAAAATTCATACCTACCACTTTCTTTTTATCCCCTTTCATGCCGTAATTAAATATCGTTGCTTTCACATTAAAATGTTCCAAACGTGACGCTTTGTACGGAAGATCTAGTTGAATGAAAAAATCTCTGAACGCCTTTAGATCGACTGGGTCAGCAATACACATTCCTTCATCGTTCGTAATACCTGCAATATTTTAACCTAGCATTGATTAACTGAGGGTGAAAATTGCGTGGTGGCGTTTACTTAACGCGCCTGACTAGTTATCTAAGGATCGCTTGCCGTGTGGGTTCAAACAAGAGACAAGTCGTTGTTTCCGCGAGCAAGAAACAATACACTCATTGCTCAGTACTGGTTTGTTCCGGTAACAGATTCGAGAGTATGTCAATAAACTTATAGATGTCTACGGAAATCGAAATGAAATAAATCATGTGTCTATATAAAATTTACATTTACAAGACTCAACTGAAATCCAAAAGCCTAGAAACATATTTTTCTAACAATGAGCACGGGTACTCAAAACAAAAAAAATGCAGAAGATGAATAAGAAATATGCTAAGAAATGAAAATTGAAAATCGTATTTTATGTAATTTTGTCCCCCAAAAAGAGTTGCAATACTTCTCATTCTTGGGTTATTTTCACAATAAGAATGATTATTCTGGAAAAAACAGGGTGAGGGAATGATCTAAAAATGTGCACACAAGTTATTAGACTCGAAATCGATGAAATACAGTACATAAGGAAACTTATGTTGTAGAAGCTTTCCGAGGTGTCTGCTTTCTGCTTTTGTATTTTGCTACGAGCAGCGAAGGAAAATTGAAATCTAGCGATAGAGATAGCATTCCCCCATGCTGCGAGTAGCAAAATGCATGGCCTCAGAAAGTTTCATTATCATAATTATCCTTTTATTATATTTAAAAAAAGACTTTAATATACTGAACGTCTTTTATTTATTTCAGGGACTAAAATATAGCTGTCAAGTCATTTATTTAAAAAAATGAAGGATCAATACGTAAATTTTGCAATGTTTACTGCCGTTTATATTCGTCTTAAATAGTTTTGGTTCCCGTCTCAAAATGCTACGTAATGGAAACCAACGACAGAAAATAGGTCGTCACTTTCATAAATGGAACCGTATTTATCACTAAAATCATCTATCCGTTGAAACGTATTTGCGCATAAAAACGTGTGTATTTTAAGTGAAAAAAATATTCGTATATAATTAAAGACAATTTATGACCATACGTTGCAAAATATCATCTTGATAAACTTGATAAATATTTTTTTAAACACAGAAAACTCCGGATAATGTGTTTTTGAAACGGAAGGAGAGAAAACTATAAAATAATATAAAAATTAACAATCTTCTACCTTATTTAGTCACACATGACCATGGATAAGAATGAAAATGGGTCAAAGACAGAAAAGGCCGGGTTGCATATGTATACAAATAGCATGAGGCTGTGATGTTACTTAAATTTTCTACCACTATCTGACCATTGATGTTGAAAATTTAACTTAGATGGTAAACTGGAAAAGAATGAGCATCAGACCTGAAATGGAATCCCACAATATGGGACCACAGTCATGTCAATGCTGTGAACCACATACCAAGAGACTGTGGTAAGTAGTTGCTGAGAAAACTGTTACGAAAATTTCCTACTATCTATTGATCATTAATTATGTCAAAATTTAGTGCTGAAAATAAAACTAAGTCGGCAAACAGGAAGTGAATGAGTGACAGACCTGAAATCGAATCTCACAGTATGGGACCATGTGTTGATGCTGTATACCAAAGATCAAAAGGCTGTGATAAGTTGTTGCCAAGAAAACTGCTACGAAAATTTTCTACTTTGACCATCAATGTAAAAAATTTAACTAAGTCGGCAAACAGGAAGTGGATGAGCGACAGACCTGAAATCGAATCCCACGATATGATACCATGTGCTGTTCTGAATACCAAATATCAAAAGGCTGTGATAAGTAGTTGCTGAGAAAACTGTTACGAAAATTTCTTGCTATTGACCATTAATGTTGAAAATTTAACTATGTCGGCAAACAGGAAGTGGATGAGCGGCAGACCTGAAATCGATACCCACAGTATGGGACCATGTGTTGATGCTGTATACCAAATATCAAAAGGCTGTGATAAGTAGTTGCTGAGAAAACTGTTACGAAAGTTTTTTCCCCGCCCGCCCGCCGCCTAACATTCACCATACTATAGCCCGGATTTGCACCAGTGCAACCCGGCCAAAAATGATGTCGAGCACATGCTTACTTAACATCACGCATAATTATCATTTCGTTGTTTTAAAAATGACCATTACCAACTTACCAATAGCCTGTATACTCCATTCTGTTATAGAGTGTGGACTATCGATCTGTATCCGTTTCTTACCTTGCCTAAAATTCACAAAAGCTGTTCTCATTACAAGACGAGTGAAAAATGTTTAAATATACACCGTCTTACACAGCTTAATATAAAGAAATCAACGATTATATGGGTGTCTTACATACCAACGTATCAACATCACGGGGGTCTAAACACAACTAATTTGGGTCAATGAAGATAAGAGAAACATATTAACATACGGTAATATAACACAAAATTGAAAATAATGATGCCGATAAATGCGTCCAGTGCATAGCCTTATGATAACTATGTGTGGCGCAACCCAGTCATTACTGATTCGAAGCCCAAGCGGTTAACAACCATGGCTCCTTATATGACACCGGTGTTGGTTGCTTCCAGGCATTAGACTCAAAAAGGCCCAGTTAACCAACATTTTTTTCAAGGGCCAAATGAAATGAAAATTAAAAAAGATGTTCTGAAAAGCTAATGCCATAGGTTTCGCTGGCATTATTTCCCTTGACCTGTTTATTTGAGATATGGATTTGTCAAGCTTGCCTTTTCGTAAGGCTGGCTTACTTGACTCTAAACATGAGGTAAAGGTTAATCACATGGCTTCAGTTTTCCGATAGGTAAAGTATGTTATTTTAAGATGCAGTGTTTTATATAATTGTCAAATCAAAAAAGATAAAGGTGAAATTTGAAATTTGCCTATGATAAAATACTTATTAAACAATAAGGAAACTCCTTGATACCTCTTAGGTACCAATCCGTTCTCTATATCTAAATTAGAAAACCAGACGACTCGATTCAAAATTTTCTATTCTTAGAAACGAACGTCATTGTCGCGCTAAAAATAGCTCTCGGGACTCTGTTTTGAAGAAGTCTTACATGTATATCATGCACATTTTCAAGATACTTTGTAAATGTTTTCCCGACGAAACAACACAGGATTGTTTATCTACCAAAAATAAAGCTGAAGGGCACTTTAAAAATTAAATTGGAAGCCATAGATGACTCACCCGTCCAGGCTATAGACATTGAAAAGCCAAGATTCGCGAAAATCTGATCTAGCTTGAGTGTCGATATCATTATTAACCAATATAGCCTTGTCTTCATCAAAATAGTCACTTGCATCATCTAATGATTTTGAAGTTATTGATGTTTTATCTGTAAAGAGAAACAACATTTTTAGTATTATCTATTTTCAATTCTAACAACGTAACTCAATTCAGTTTATTCTAGTAATATGAGCCTCATGTAATTTTAATGATTAACTATTATACAGTATTTAGATAGTCTTACTGCAATGCTTTCCCGCCAAAAAATCTATTTTAAACACATAATCTGAACAAGTAAAAGATGGATTACAAAAGTGAAGAATGTTGGATTTTAGTGGATTTACATTCATATAATCTGTAACACACCAGTTATGAATAACATTAATTATACTTTGAAAATCATATTTACTTCCTGCTTTGAGTACAATATCATCGGCAAATATATGACTTGAACAGCGAAAATAAGAAATAGCTCTTCTATACTTACAATTATGCTAAATCTAAATTTAAACATCGGTCAACATTAAGAAATAAGTCTTAAAGAATCAACACCATTGTAATGTTGTAAATATTAATCCATGTTATATGACCAAGTATAAACTGAAATATGCTCTCTCTAAAGTATTTAATTAAATTCATAACAACCTCGCAATTTCCTATTTTGTTAAATATCTTCAATAAAATGTAATCATAAAATCATTTAGCAGCCTTATTTGTTATTAGTTTTAAAGCATTTGAAAGGTTATGTTTCCCTTTATAACAGTCCACGTTTTAACGTTTAACGCTTTTCATTGGATAATCATGACGTGTAAATGCAATGTTCATTTTCTTATTATGGAATCTATTAGTAGTAAAACATTCCTGATAAAACATACAGGTAATTTGCGGACGGTTGGCAAAATATGATGACTGATAAAATGCAAAAATAGTCATTTCATATGTATAATAACAAACTCATTATATCATTACAAAGATCTTTAAACTCATATTTCACAAATTAAACATATATTTGCCACACGTTTTTTCTTGGTCAACAGTTAAATATGGTGCTGGAAAACTATTGAAATAACAGTTAAAACGTCGAGTTAAAAATACGCTCATATTTCAAAGTTGAATACAAAAAACTTTCAAAGGATATAGGGATCTAAAAATTAATCCCCAAATACAAAATAGAATTTAAAAATTCTGCTGCTAAATAATGCATATAAATAATGGCTCTTTTTGACGACGGATAAATCCATCGGTGGCAGTATCAGTGTTTGGCCATCCAACTCCGACCCTGGACCCCTGCTATAACCCTGAAAAAAAATCTAACCCTCTTAGGCTTACTATAAGGTACTAAATACAATAAAATCCACTATCGAAACTATAGAAAGGCGAAAAGTCTACTATAAGCTCATTTGCCAAACGACGAGGAACACGGGATATCGTCGTTTCGGCGACTCAGGCCAATTTCGGCGTATTATCGCTGCATCATTCATTAACATCAATAAAAAGGTCTAGAATGCCACAGTTTAACTTATTCAAGTATTTTCTTTATTTCATGGTATTTTTTTTATTGTCTCAACCATCTTGGAGACTGATACATGCGTTGTAACTTGCAATCTCATTGGACAAGCGGATTCAATTTTTGATGCCTGTCCAATCAGATCGCTAGTAACAACGCATGTATCAGACTCCAAGATGGCTGCAAGTAGTAAAAAATAACGTGAAATAAAAAAAAATCGATAGAATATTGATATTCATTAGACTTGAATAACGTAAACTGTGGAATTCGAGATCTTTTTTTATTGATGTTAATGAATGATGCAGCGATTTGGTCCTAAATGCGCCTGAGTCGCCAAAACGACAATATCCCTTATTGTAGACTTTTCACCTTTCTATTACTATAGTTTTGATAGTGGATTTTTTATCGTTAGTTTTGTATCTGGTATAATACAGTAACCCTAAGAGCGTTTGAAGCAGGGGTCCAGGGACGGTGCGGGGTGGTGTGGCCAAAAACACTGATGCTGCCATTTTTGGTAAATCTGCTAAATTCTGGTAGCAGGTGCTTGTGATGTCATCAGTCAATTAACCTATATAAATTATATGCACTATAAACAGAAACTTCACAAAATACAGTCCATATATTGCTTGATTTCAATCTGGGCATACACACATGTAAAATTTGAAATACTGATTACATATTTGAACAACTATTATAAAACAAGCATCAGTTACATATTGTTATACATAATATATGAAATTCTGGTACTTACTTAAATAAATTGTTTGGTTGGAATAACGGTTTTGATGTAACAACGTGGTACATTTATCCAAATTTAACATATGACACATTAATATTTACACATGTATATGTTTGCACCAAAATTGACTCAATGCCACTGTGGTTAATGTTTTACGACAGCTGACGTCTAATAACCAGCATATCACCGCTGCAAGTTCATATCTGACATTAACTTTGAATTCTTTTATGTGAAGAAGTTGTTAAGGTAGTTTATTGAATGGGTGTAGCCTTACGCAGCTGCCAACATGCATCAGAAACAATGCACTGTTTGTATGTCATAGATAATACACGGATGTGTATCAAAAATAATGGATGGTCTGTGTATAGATTAATGCACGATCTGTGTATAAAAATAATGCACGGTCTGTGTATGTATAAAAATAATGCAAGATATGTGTATCATAAATAATGAACAGTCTTCTTCACTAGTATAACTAAAACGTCGCAATGTGATTAAAAAGAATGTCGGTGTGTTTTATAACTCTAAATAACAATGAATGAATGAATGAATGAATAAATGAATGAATGAATGAATGAATGAATGATTGAATGAATGAATGAATGAATGAATGAATTAATTAATTAATCAATTAATTACAAAATTAATTAGTGTATTCATAGTTTTCATTGATATAGAGAAAATAGCACTATAATCTACAGTAGGGTCGCTACTTACCGGTTATAAGATATTCCAGCTCATCTATACAAGATTTAAAGAACGCCATGACGCATTTGATGGAAAGCACTTTTTCCTTCGTTAATTTTAGTGCTCTAGGGTAGCAATTTGTGTATGGATTCATGGGCTCTGTGTCATCTGCCTCATAGAATAGTGTTTCTGCAAACTGGTATCCTTTCTCACAACACGTGTCAGCAGCACCATGAAAACAAGCTGACAAAAAATTTGCTCAACGATTAATACTTAACACACAATATGTAACAGAACTATATTTCTCCCTGTACACACAAATTTGAGAAGGAACTATATTAGTTCCTTTAGGCAAAACTCAATACACGTTCTGAAACAGAAACTATACGTAATCGGTCACTGAAATATTTTGTTTGGTGTACACACAAATTAATACACACTCTTAAACAGAACTATATTGTTTCATGTTCACAAAAATAAGATAAAATCTATAACAGAACAATACCCAAAATCAATAAATAATCTGAGCCTCAGCTATATTGTTTCCTGTACACAAAAATCAATACACGTTCTGAAACAGAACTATACTGTTTCTATACACGAAAATCAATACACAATCTTAAACAGAACTTTATTTTTCCTGTACACAAAAAATAATATAAAATCTGAAACAGAACTATATTGTTTCCTGTACACAAAAATCAATAAACAATCTGAGCCTCAGCTATATATTGTTTCCTGTACACAACAATCAATACACAATCTGAAACAGAACTATATTTTTTTACCTGTACACAAAAATCAAAACACAGTATAAAATAAAAATTTGTTTGAATATTAAATCGGAAACAGAACTCGGGTCCTGAGGTCCACAAACATTGTGTCTTACTACTTACATTTATGATGTTATAAAACACTGTTGTTATCAAAAATTAAGACAATCTTTGTATATTTAGTTCAATGTAAAACTGAGCATTCACTTACAATCACTATCTCTTCGTTTCCTGGTATTTGCCTTGCAGCCGTCAGTGGTCCGTACTATATCATTTTCATCCACGTCAGCGTTAGTTAACACAGTAAGGCCGGATTTCTGACATACAATTATATGTTTTTAGTTTACATGTAAATCTATGTCTAAAAAAAGCGATCAGTAATCACATGTGTCGCCTCATGATGGCCAATTTTATGTTGGGACAAGTTTTGTGACAGACGGACGGACGGACAGACGGACGGACGGACAGACGGACAGTGCACAACTAGACTTGGTACTGACCATTCCTGTAAAGTTTGGATAAAATTGCACCAGTAGTTTATGAGGAGTAGTCCGGACAAGCTTTTGTGTATCTGGCAACACCCAGAAAAAAACCAACCTTTTTATCAAAGGGCCATAACTCGGCCAAAAATCATTCAACCGGAAAACCCGTTCAATACGCTCAAGAACTTGAGCAACAGATCAATCCCGTAATGTTTCATTGAAATTGCATTAGTGGTATAAGAGAAGCAGTCCGGACAAACTTTAAAAATAAAAATTATTAAAGGGCCATAACTCTGACAAAAATCATTGAACCGGAAAATACTGACAATAAGCACAACTGAACCTGGTACTGATCATTCCTGTAAAGTTTGGATGAAATTGCAGCAGTAGTTTTTGAGGAGTAGTCCGGACAGGTTTTGAGTATCTGGCAACACACAGGAAAAAAACACCTTTTAATCAAAGGGCCATAACTCGGCCAAAAATCATTCAACCGGAAAATCCGTGCAATATGCGCAAGGATTTGAGCTACAGATCAATCCTGTAAAGTTTTATTGAAATTGCATTAGTGGTATAAGAGAAGTAGTCCGGACAAACTTTAAAAATAAAAATTATTTAAGGGCCATAACTCTGTCAAAAATCATTGAATCGGAAAATGCTGACAATATGCATAACTAGACTTGGTACTAATCATTCCTGTAAAGTTTGGATGAAATTGCACCACATCTGCGAATGTTTCAAAATTCAAAATTTTATACCATTTCATGTTTAAAGGGAGACACAGGCAAAATTGTCTTTTCTTAGTCATTCATTATTCTGTAAATGCCCTCAAAATGAATATATTAGACAGCCAAAGGAACGAAACTTTTCTCCATATAAAGAATAAAATGGTGATTTCCTAAATTACCCGCGTAGGTCAGGTTAGAGCGCTAGGATTTCACAAAAGTTACCACAGTGAACTCTGGAAACGTTAAAAACATGTCAAATGAATGACTTAGACTTGTTTCAATCATACAATATCCACACTGTCTGTTATTGTAACTTCAAGGGTTTGTTCAAATCACCTGACTAATTTTCAAACTATTCAGTGATTCTATTGGCGTCTAAATTTTGTTCAACATGTATAGATATATTTACGCTTAAAACCCAAAAAAATATAGAATTTTAACAAATTGATGCTGAAACTTTAATAAATGTCATTCTAGCGTGATTTGAGTGCATTAGATCATTTTAATATTTTAGTCATTATTTTGCCTGAATATCCCTTTAAATGTTGAATTCTGCTTAAGCCGGTGCTAGGGGGCGTGGACGGCAATTTGCACTTGGCAGTACCGTCCATGAACAGGTTCAATTAAACCGAGCCTGCAACATTTTCAATTTTGCCGTGTTGGGCTTTCTTAAGGTGATTCTTATTTTCTCTATTTCAACGAGACAATGATATCTACCATTGGGATACTCTCTTTGAAACTGAGTAAAGTACAGGAATTTATTTTTTAAGCAAATAAGTGTCCAGCTTTACTTGTCATCCAATGAAAACGCTGTATTTCTTAAAAACTTTGTGTGTTACATTTCATAGAAGAAAAAAAGTCGATACTAAATCAAAGTCCGTTAATAGTAGCCTTCTATTTCATAGAATCAAATTTGTAAAAAAGTGATGTTATAAGTTAAAATTAATTAAGCCAAATAAAGCGTGACACTAAGTATGTCAGTATTCAGCCGCAGCTGTTCTACAGAAATGAGAAACATTCTCTGGTCGCTTTTGCTTCTGTCAAAGTTTTTAATTTCTGAAGGACAGCAGGGATGAACATAATACATATCCGTAGTGCATACAAGTAAATATGTGACGTTAATTAAATGAACGTCATTTGGTGCTACATGTATTAGTTTTATGTGTCATTTTTAGAATGTCTGACCAGTTTTATAAAACTGAAAAATAGAAAATTTGTTTAGTATTGTAAGATTTAATACCGAATATAGATTATGTATTTCACGTTAAAATTTGAATGTTTTGATATTATTTCATTTGCATCCTGCTCGCTTGAAAACAAAATAAAATTTCACACAGTCTTGTTCATTATAACATGGACACGTGCTCTCTATAACATAGACAAGTGTCTTCTTTAACATGGGTTTCACATGCTATGCCTTTTGAGCACTGACGAAAGAAAAACTCGTTTGAACTACATTATATTCTGACCTTGAACACATCAGCTTCTGATCTCCCTCCACCTTCTCCGCAACCCAGATCATGTGACTGGAGAGCCTCAAACATCTGACAAAATAACAATATAAAATCAGTCACATGATGCTTAGAACTATTACAAATATGACAATTTATAGCCTTCCGGTTAGCTCAATTGGAAGAGTGTTGGACTGTGAATCAGGCGCCCAGGTTCGAATATCCGACGGTGTAGGTCAATTTCGTTGTGATAGTTCATGAAATCTTTTTGAGCTCTGGCACATTAAATGTGGCTTAGTGCCTTCAAGAATAAAAAAACTACCAACACCACTACAGCTACAACTATATTTTCAAAATTTCAGGTACTAAAATGACGATTAAAGGATATCAGCAATATAAACTATACCTGCAAAATATATTGGTCGGATTTTGAAAAGGGAAATCTTTCAAAGAAGCCTGTATGAAAGAAATATGGTTGTTTTTTTTTTGCCAAAAGAGAAAATGGTATATGCACTTATAATTATTTCTCAAAGATAAAAAACCCTACTTAAATAGCTGCATGATATTTTCCTTCGGAACATCATAGTCTGTTTACGTGTTATTTTCATGTCTATTAAATAGCATTTTAGATGTTATTTAATAGTGCTTTTTCTAGTTTATCACTTACTTTGCTCTTCCTGAGAATATTCTTATCATTCAGTAAAAGGAGAGTTTTGTCCATTATATTTAGACCCACGTGCATGAAAGGTGTTCCAGTAACAGTCAAAAAATTCGAGTTTCCCGGCTTTATCTCCCTCTCTCAGCCCCTTAATTTTTAGCAAAAAAAAGTTAAAATCAAAGCAAAATGTTTAAAACAACCCCACATTCGAGAATTAAAAAGTACTTTTAATTAAAATTTTTAGTATGATTATGAAATTTTAAAATTTAATTCTAGTTTCAGATACTTAATATACATGCTGTTAGGCATCCCAGAAGTGAAAAAAAACCCTTACGGCTGATGTTAAATCAATTAAATAGAAAATTTTTAAAAAGAAATTTAAAATTACTTGATAGAACAAAGCGACACATTCAGATGTTTATACTTTTATCTGTCAAAACTAATCAAAAAGTTTTGTCATGTGGCATATTAACCACAATTTGGGGGGAAAATCAAAAATCGCACATCCCAGCATTTTTCAGTGAATTCAAGTCAAGAAAAATTTCATTTGTAACACACATTTCATGTTTACATGAATAAATGTTGTACGTAATAAATACAATGCTTGTAGAGGCTTTTTGAACATATACAATGTATATATAAGTTAAGTGGTAAAATAATTCGTAAAAAAAAAATATACATGTACATGTAATTTCTATGATCGCAACTGTCAGCTTAATTACACTCTACAACATAATTAGATGATCATACACCTGTCAGAATAATTAGATAAGATACATGTGTCAGCATTATAATATAATCATAAACGAATCAACATTATAAGATAAGCATACACGTATCAGCATAGATAATCATACACTTGTCGCCATAATTAGATAGATAATCATACACATGTCACTATAATTAGATAGATAATCATACACTTGTCGCCATAATTAGATAGATAATCATACACTTGTCGCCATAATTAGATAGATAATCATACACTTGTGGCCATAATTAGATAGATAATCATACACTTGTCATCATAATTAGATAGATAATCATACAATTTTCGCCATTATTAGATAGATAATCATACACTTGTTAGAATAATTAGATAGATAATCATACACTTGTCGCCATAATTAGATAGATAATCATACACTTGTCGCCATAATTAGATAGATAATCATACACTTGTCAGAATAATTAGATAGATAATCATACACTTGCCAGAATAATTAGATAGATAATCATACACTTGTCAGAATAATTAGATAGATAATCATAAACTTGTCAGAATAATTAGATAGATAATCATACACTTGCCAGAATAATTATATAGATAATCATACACTTGTCAGAATAATTAGATAGATAATCATAGACTTGTCAGAATAATTAGATAGATAATCATACACTTGTCACCATAATTAATTTTTTTTATAATCATAAACATGTCAGCATAATGAGATAACCATACAACTGTCAGCATCATTAGATAATCATACATACACATAAAAAGATAGTTATCCACATGTGAGTATCGTCAAAAAAGCAAGCAACATGAGAATTATTAAGTAATTCTTTGATTTTTAATTTACTTACACCTTCACCGCGGCACATCTTTTCAACCTCAAACTTAATAGAATCAGCCACAAGCTCGTGTGTAGTTTTATCAACATAGAAGACAAGTAGTCTGGCATCAGGTGAGACTAATTTTTGTAGATCCTTTGTTATCTCTACACTAGCTTGTGTTCCTGGCTCTTTATATTTTGTATAAACTACTTTACCACGTGAAATAACCTGTAATTTCAACAGCAGTTAATAAACTCAACATGATCATTTAAAAATCTACAACCACCACCATCATCATCATCATCATCATCATCATTTATATACATACAGTTATCGTCATCATCATCATCATCATCATTATCATCATTTATATACCTACAATTATCATCATCATCATCATCATTATCATCATTTATATACCTACAGTTATCATCATCATCATCATCATCATCATCATCATCATTATTATCATCATTTATATACCTACATTTATCATCATCATCATCAACATTATCATCATTTATATACCTACAGTTATCATCATCATCATCATCATTATCATCATTTATATGCCTACAGTTATCGTCATCATCATCATCATCATTATCATCATTTATATACATACAGTTATCATCATCATCATCATCATCATCATCATTATCATCATTTATATACCTACAGTTATCATCATCATCATCATCATCATCATCATCATCATCATCATCATTATCATCATTTATATGCCTACAATTATCGCCATCTTCATCAACATCATCAAAATTGTACGATCATAAATGTTTAACTATCAATTTACACACCACCAACACCACTTTAAACTCCACCATTACCACCACCATCATCATCATCATCATTATTATTATCATCATCATGTTACATGTAACAACAATCATCATCATCATAAATATTACTACAATCATCACTATCATACTCATCATCACCATCAAAAATAAGAATATTAATGAAGTAATCCCACCACCATCACTATCAAAACCATAACCACCACCACCATCATCATCACAATCATCATCATCACCATCAAAACAATCATCATCATCATCATCATCAATATTTTTATCATCAATATCATCATCATTATCATCATCAAAACAAAACTTTTCATCATCATAAAAACTAAAATTATCAATATTACTATTTCATTCATCATCAATATCGTAGTTATCATATACAAGACTATGTCCGTCATTCAAAAAATAATTTAGAAACCTAAGTATCAAAATTTAGGTCATGATTTTTCATGAGTTGTAGATTATGCTGAAATTTTAACATACCACAAAAAGCATTCCGGTGTATAAAATCCCTTGTATGTTCGTAAAAGCCCGCATCATCATCAAATTTCTCTCCTGGATATATAAAATACTATTTTCAAAGTCATTCAAAATCTACAATGAAAGGTGTTTTACTTATGCACCCACTTAAATAGCTGGTGAGTATCTAGAAGGTAATTTTAAATTTAATTTTAAATTAGCGATTTAGGCATATTTGGCGTTCCATACACTACAAAACGAAAGCCGAGTTATAGTAAATACATACAACACATGCACTGTATATATAACAATGCTAACGACGCGCCAACACAATTAACATCAGATAACGCCGGAACATAGATCATACTCTTATCAACATCAACTCTTAAATGGCAACTTCTCAGCCACAAGGGTAATAAATATTAAACCAAATGTACGAAATCACGGCTGATAAGCAAAAGTATCGAAAGTTTATAACTGCCCATTTATCTTATTTCATCGGAAAAGGTCACTTATTTTTAAACTTCCAAAAACAAATGGACGTGAAAGAAATTTTATTTTCAGTATCAGTATTTTTTGAAAAAACAGAATCATAATGTTCTAGTTGAACAAAGAATCATCACTGGTGTCTTTTTTATTGTAGATAATACAAGGTCTAAATTAGTTTGAATGAGTCACATCTACATTTTCAATGGTCATATGGTGACAATTGTCAGTTTTACTGGTGGAGGAAGACCTCAAGGCGCCAACCCCCCGTACATTATTTTTTAGGCAAAAGCGGACAACCTGATCAGAACCACCCATGTTCGGTATGGTAGCTGGTAAGTTTAAAGAGAATTTAAAATCTTTCGCGGGAATTCACGCTTGGACACGGACGCCCTATGTTGTAATTAAACATTTCATAATACTCACTGTCTTCACACGCTCAACTTGGATTTGATTTTTTCCAGCGTACGCAGCCACCTCAAACACGTCACTTTCGTATTGACTGTCAGATGTTGATACCTGTGTATTTTTTTGAAAAAGTGGCACAACAGTTAACGGTGGATAAATATATACACATGATTTTCTTACAATAGTCTTGCCCTTCTTCAATTAAAAAAATATGCGAAACTTCAGGCAACCATTGTTAAACAAAAAAAGTGAAAGCGACGCTGCAAACGCGCGAATTTCAAATAGCGGGTAAAATCTATCAAAGCCTTGAGCGTACTTCGTCAATCTAAAATAACTTTCGCTAGAAAAAATCGTGTTATTATTTTGTTTGTTTGACTAAGTGAGAAAGTGCCTTTTTATAATTCTCCATGAAACTTACAGTAAATGAGATTTTATTTATGCCCTGAGCCGTCTGAAAGATACTTGTTGCCCGGCCGTCGTCGTTTGTTGTCTCTTTTTCCTCTTTTTTGAATTCCCCATTTTCGCTCATTCTAACTAAAAGGTCTTTGCCAGAAACAGGTTTTCCGTTTACATACTGCACTTCAACCTTAAACATAAACCAACAATGGTATCTAATTCTTAACATGCTGAATATCTTTAATGCTGTGATCCTGGAACAATTCATTTGAAGATTAAAGGAATTCAACATGAAAATAAAAGGCTATCAACAAAAAAAGAGCCTGGTCAGACTACATGGAGGTGCTGACTGGTTTGTGTCTAATCTAATGGCAAAGGCTTTCAATGCTTGTTTCCATTAAGTAAAAGTTAAGGATTTCAAGTTTTCACATAGAATTTGTGACAATTATGTAGCGAACATGGTTATCATTGGCTGATAAACCCCACCGCCGATATCTTAGACGCAGCTCCATTTCTGGCTCTCATATTACGAGTACGGTCGGCATGTCCATCATTTTGAGATAAAAGTTCACGACTCATTTACAATATTTATATTTGGTAACATAACAAGTTAGTACCTTCAAAAAATATTTTGTAATTTGGGCCCGGAAAATTTATTTTGATTTTGGGGAACTTGAAAAACGTATGGTTAATTGTGAAGAGGTTTCCGTCTGACTTCGAAACCCCCTCCCTTTTCCCCACATTTTCATAAAACCCTTGCAACACTTCTAGGGGGTTTTTTCGAGGGAAAAGGCTTGTCTTTTACAACGGGGAAAAATTCGAATTATCCAAGAATTCTGAATTCTCGAACTGGGGCGATTTAAACTATAAAGAAAAAAAGAAAAAAGAATTAAGTTACAATAAAAAAACATTTTTTTTTCCATCAATTTTGAAAACTTGTGATTTTCATACTGCAGGATAGCCCGAGAATGAACTTGATCATTCAAAACTTTTTGGATTTATTTCTATGGGAAAATTGATTGAAAGCTAAAATGGCAATATAACCCTTCAATTAACATTTCATCTTCTGCCGGAAAAATCGGAAGAAACACGTCCTACTGTTCGTTTGAAGAAAAGGCAAAATATGGTTACTGATCGTGTGTCTATTAATTTATTTCTTTTTTCACGGTATGTACATACTGCTAAAGGCTCATTATGCCTCAGAAATGCTATCATTTTTAATTCACTAACACTAACACTATTCACTAAAACTTTTTTTAGTATCTTGTTACAGTCTCAAAAATAATACACATTTGCAGCTTTTTAGTTATTGAGTATTTTGTATGGAGGTCAAAATACAACATTGTTCCTTGTTTAATTATAATTGCTACTTTTACGACACATGCTATTACATTCTAGATGGGACTGATTTTAAGAAAATATGAATGCTAGAGGCATTTTATAGTACAAGTGGTATCTTGAGTGTTTTAACCTAATGCTGAAGACGATGAGGGTGGATACCAAGAAAATCAAATTGACATTGACCTACAAAGGTCACTTTTAAATCAAATGATTATTCAATATTATCTAAGTAAATACAATTTTTCAGTCAATTAATAACAATTTTCTTTTAATTTAAGGTTAACACGTAAAATTTAAGGTAAAACTAGATTTCATTTTTTTTATTTATTTCATATTTAAGTGTCTAGTGAATGAATTTGATACTGAAGCTTTGACAGAACTTTACTGTGTTATGCAATATGGTCTTATATGTATATTTCACATGAGTAGGGTGTTTATATGTACACATGGCAATATTTGTCACAGTCTTAAGCATTGGCTTGGATAAGTCGTTTAGTCTGTTAATATGTTTTCTGTTTTTCTTTATTCTGCTCAATAGTGTACCGAAGGCTATGCCGTGTTAAAAATAAAACTATCAAAGGGCAGATAGAAATAAATTTAAGTATTGGCAATTTCAAAAACGCTAGAAATCGCCGTTCAGTCGTAAATTGAAAATAAAAACAACACTGATTTCTGAACAACAGAGCTAATGCTCATTCTTTGAAGAGAAATATTCCATATATTATTTACCATGTGGGCTGTAAAAGGCCACACTCTGGCTTTAAAATTCGCATTTGAAAAATAGTTTAATTCTATATAAAGCATACAAAAAAGGCGGATAGCGTGCTCCGTAGGCGCCCCTTTTTGAGTTTTTTGCCTTTCAATTTCTTCTCCTGTGGCATTAAAAATTGCGTTTTGAATGGCTCATGACAGGCGGGGTTCAGTGAGAAATGGTCGAATTTTTATAATTGTATATGTTTCCATCCAGGGACATCAACAATAACAAAACAGCTAGGTAAGAGAATTGAAACCAATGATTGTATATAAATTAGTGTTGACTGACTGGGAAACTCTTCAGGAGACATTCCTATTGATACTAGGTTTTTATGGATTCCACTGTGAACAGCAAGGCTATGAGCTAGTCCCATTTGACTTTGAACCTAGATTGGAATAAGCTATCGGTACTTTGAGCTTTGGGCATTCTATAACAAACGTAACGCTTTTATTTTCAAATCCGACAAGAACCGGCAGAACAGTATTGAACACCTGATGAATATTTAAAGTTTTCGACAAAAAGGTTAATATGATTCAGCTAAAAAGGCCTTAGCAATTATGATCGTAGCTTGACTTACAACAAGTCAGGTTATGACTATAAGGAGTGTTTTAAAAGTAGCATAAGTGATCCCAACACTATCAAAGGAACCAAATCAGCGGTCTGTAATTACCAAAAAGAGTATTTGTCCATATTATTTTTGGCGATAAATGCAGAAAAAACATATAGATTCGGAGGTGGTAGCGAAGTTGCCAAGGCTTAGCTATTTTGTGTTATATTAAAAATTTGGAAAATATTTGGATAAAACAACATTTGCAAAACTAAGTATTCAAATTTGTTTGTAATTAAATTAATCAACCACACATGTGTGATTATACAAAGCAAACGTTTTATTTGCATTTGGTACTTATGTACATGCATATAATTTTATGTAGCTGCAGTAATGGGTTGATGTGTTTATTGTGTGCTTATGCAATGCGAGCTATTTCCCTTTGTACATGAATTTAAAATACATAACTTGTTTACTTTTTCACATCAAAAATATGTTGAACTTGATATGAGTTTTGCATGTATATCGAAAATAATTGATAATGAAAGTGTTAGTATTAATGTATTGAAATGGAATAAGGAAGATAGAGACAAGATAGATAATTACAAAGAATTCATTGAGAATGAAGTTACGAACATTGACACGACTGTAAAAAGTGTATTTAGAAATGATGTTGAATTAGATATAGGTACACAGAAAATATCAGATGTTTTGTATGAAAAATCATTCAGTTTATTTGGAGAGTCAAAACAATTAAGAAATAATACAAAATAATAGAAAGAAAAAATTAAAAAGTTCATGGTTTAATCAAGACTGTGCGAACGCTACAAAGGAGTTTAAACGTGCAAATAAAAATTATTGTAAGAACAGGCCGAACCAAATATAGAAATACTGGCCAATAACATATGTCTTTATAGAATATCTAAGAGGCGAACACGAACTAAATTTAATTTAAATCAGAAAAAATGCCATTTTTAGCTGGCACGCAGCCACAAAAGTTTTGGAAGGAAATAAAAAAAAATAGAAAGAAATATAACAAAAATGAACTGTCATCGAAAGATTTTTTTGAGCATTTTGAAAACTTATTTTCAAACGAAGAGACATTCAGAAATAATGTCATTGAGGAACATTTAGATAATAATGATATATTTTACAACAATGTTGAAGAGCTTGACATGGATATCACGATCGATGACGTGAGAAAGGCTATGTCTTCCCTTTAGAGTGGTAAAAGTGCTGGTATAGATAAACTTATTCCGGAGATATTTATTGAATGCAAAACAATTTTAGCACTAATATTATGTAAACAGTTTAATCATATTTTCAATTCAAATGAATATCCCCTATCGTGGTGTAGTGGTATTATTTTACCAATGCCCAAGAAGGGTAATCTAAATGATGTGAATAATTACAGGGGTATCACACTAACTAGTATATTTTCTAAACTTTTGTCAATATTGTTAGACATGAGGTAACGTAAATGGGCTGAAAGTAATGAAATATTGAAGGATTTCCAGTATGGTTTTAGGAAAGATAAAAGTACTTCTGATTGCATTTTTGTTTTATGTTCAATTATTAATATGACAATTCGTCATGAAAAGAAAAAGGTATATGCACCATTTATTGATTTCAAAAAATGTTTTGATATGTTATACAGAAATGGAATATGATTTTAATCGATTGAATATGGTGTATCATATAAAGTTGTAAACAATGTTACGTAGTATGTATAATTGTGTGAAATTTTGTGTAAGAGCAAATGGTTGCCTGACAGATACTTTTATGAGCTATTTGGGCTTAAAACAATGGGAACCACTCTCACCTCTGTTATTTATTTTCTTCGTAAATGATATGCACGAACATTTACAAATAGATAATGTTGACACATTTTCATTAGATGATATACATCTACTTTTACTATTATTTGCGGACGATACGGTTTTATTCTCTAATTCTAAGGAAGGATTGCAATGCCTCCTTAATAAACGTCATATATATTGTACTAAGTGGGGTATTGTGGTGAATGTAGATGAAACGGTTGCTATAGTTTTTTTAATTTAGAAATAGAAACGAAGATGTAGAAGTATTTTATAATAATGAGCTACTTAGCGTTGTTTAGTCATTCACCTATCTTGATGTTACATTATAGTCTAATGTGAATTTTAATCAAGCCCAAAAGGCTTTATCTAATCAAGCACTTAAAGCATTTTACTCTTTAATTCTTTATTTCAATCAATTGCCCTTAATGTCACAGAAAAAATCATTTTTTTTTGAAAGCAGGGTTTTACCGATTCTTACATATAGTTCAGAGGTATTGGGTTTTAATAAGTCACCAGACATCTAAAAAGTACATTTGAAATTTTTAAAACAAGTTCTTGGTGTACGTCAGCAAACTACAACGTCAGCAGTTTTGACAATTTTATTTCCATTATTAGTTCTGCGAAAAGTCAGAATTGTAAAGTACTTAGGTTTTTCATATCTATGGAATAATGATAATATTTCACTTGTGCATGTTAATACTATTATACAAAGAATTTATGATAAGCACCTAAAGCATAGTTAGAAAGTTATAATTTGTTTAAAATGATTGAATTTACCCAAGGGAAATATTTTATTTGTGTTGATAATTTAAAACATCGTAAAATGCTATCAAGATTAAGGTGCTCTTCGAAAACAATTAGCTATTAAAGAGAGTAGACATAGAAATATTGAAAGAAACCAAGGCCTCTGTACAAAATGCAATATGAAACAAATTGCAACTGAATATCACTTCTTATTAGTATGTCAATATTATATCGAGTTAAGGAAAACATGTTTACGTAGATATTATTGCTAATGGCGTAATTTAAATAAATTCATATCAATAATGGAATGTACGAACAAAAATGTAGTTGTTAACTTTAAAAAATTGTTCAAAGAATACAAACCCTTTTATTTAAGCGATGACAGTCGGGGAAGAGTTACTTCCCTTACCGGATGTGACGTAAATGGGGGATTATACTATACATACTATACTGGCCGCATAGAATGTTAGAGCTTATTGAAAAGTTAAATGCGTAAATACTGTTCGTTCATTTATGATTATAACATGTAAAAATCTACTGATGCATACATAAAATCAATATCAGGACAATAAAAAAATACGAAAACAAAGATTAAGATTAATTCTCGATACGAGTTAAACAGCGAAATTTCAATGTAAATATATTTATTTGATTTTCCTAATGCCAGGATAAAAAGCTTAATATGTTTCTAAATCAAATTTTAATATTTCATAAACACCCATACACACTGAAATTGCCTATTGTAAATTTTATTGGTCATTTTCTAGTTTTCTGTGTTATTTTCTGTCATTTAGAAAATTCCGGCGTATTTGTGACAAACATGAAAATAAGATTGCCATTTTTTTTTAATGATTTCTTTCAAGCTTTGATAGAACAATAGCAGAATACATTCTGTCAATACTTACTGGTTTTTATTTTCATTATGCCGTATAAAAATTCTTTCAAAGAACCAGAGAAGGATATTATCTTATAAATATTCCGGGAAGAACAATGAATTTCATAACTTTAAATTTGCAACAGACGATAAGATAATTATAATATTACAAATCTATTATTATGATTATAAAAATAAAGTTAGACCTTTTCTTAGTAGCTTATTTCATAAATAAATTGATGTGTTATATAAGCGCAACTGGGCCGTAACATATTAATTAGCAGGGTGCATATGCTGTATATATAAGCTGCACTTGGCTGTTATATCATAAATAACCAGGAAAACATTACTTCAGATTACGTCACTTTTGTTAGTTGTCAAAATAGTCATGGTCCGAATTGGATCATCCTAGGGACTTAATTAATGTGTTATGCCTTACTGATTCGATACTCAAGAGTCCTGCAAACTGGCACAGTCAAAATACGTAAATTTATAATTCTGTATATAATACATGTAACGAATTTCTGTGTACGTGTTTCACAAGTTGTTTTTTGAAGTGATTTTTAAAAAGAAAAAAAATTGATAAGTATAGTATGAATTAAAAAAGTATCCAGTCGAAAATATCACTTTATCAGCTTAAATATATTGTTGTGATGTACGATTTTTAAGTGCCTTTTTTGCCGACACAAATAGTATACAGTCATGTACATTCAAAATAAGTTTTACTTTTAATGCCTAAATTTTTTTGAAACAACATAGATTTACATTGTTGTTTTTCTTTTTCTTAGTAATGCTTAAATCATTATAATTTTTAATCAACCAGTATCTTGTAATTAATTATTACGCAGCCGTTTTTTGAAACTATAGCATATTTGAAACTCAAAATATATTTTGGGGTATTGTATATTAGCAGCGACATATAGATACATTATCTACATCTCTGGTATTAGCAAGTAAGTCCGATTTAACTGCCTGGTAAAATTTTCACTTTAAAGAATCTAACGAAAATGGTAATCATGATCTGTTACTTAGCCATATGGTCTACTAATGAAACAAATCATAAACCTTATTATTATAGTAAACATTTTTGTTCATTTGACCATCCTTTTTATGTAATATCTTATTCAATTACACACAATTTTGGCAATTTCAATCTGCCAATCTTAAAGAGAAAGGAGTTATCCCTCTATTAATGGGATATTCAGGCAAAATAATGACAGAATTATTAAAATGATCGTTTGTACTCAACTTGCGATAAAATGACATTTCTAAACGTTTCAGCATGAATTTCTCTTTAAATTCTATATATTTTGGATTTGAAACATGAATATATCTATATATGTTGAACAAAATCTAGACGCTAAAATAATCACCGAATAGTTTTAAAACAAGTCAGGTGACTTGAATATACCCTTGAAGTTACAATAACAGATATTGTTGATATTGTATGACTGAAACAAGTCAAAGTCATTCATTTGACATGTTCTTTTACGTTACCAGAGTTCACTGAGACAACTATTATGAAATCCTAGAGGCCTAACCTGACCCACGCGGGTCAGGTTAGGAAACAAGCATTTTATTCTTTATATGGAGAAAAGTTTTGTTCCTTTGACTGTCTAATATATTCATTTTGAGGGCATTTACAGAATTTGGAATGAAAAAATTCAAAACTAAGAAATAAAATTTTTGCCTGTGTCTCCCTTTAATGTACTTAATCATATCGGCAATGTCCACCGTATCCCCCAATGACGTCATCCAAGGGCGACAACTTGAATACGGTCTTAAATTAATGGTTCCATAATTCCATGCAGAACTCTGGTTGCCATGGAAGCCGAAAGAAAAAACTTAAAATATATTTTTTTTGAAAACAGAAAGATCTAGAGCTTAAATATCTTGCATGATACATCATCTAGTCAGTACCTACCAAGTTTGTTCAAACAAAAGACCTGGGATAAAAATTAGCCCCGCCCCAGGGGATCATTGTTTTTCCCTTTATGTATATAGTAGAAACTTAAAAAAAATCTTTAAAAAACCCCAAATAGCTACAGCCATGATGTTTAGGATGAAACATCTTTTAATGGGTATCTACCAAGTTTGTTCAAATAAGGGCCCTTCGGTTAAAATTGGCCCCGCCCCAGGGGTCTTTGATTTTCCTTAAATGTGTATAGTAAAAACTTAAAAAATCTTCTGTTAAATAAACCAAAAAGCTAGAGTTTAGATATTAAGCATGAAATATCATCAAGTGATTGTTTACCAAGTTTGTTCAATTGAAAGCCCTTGGCCCATCTGGGGGGGGGGGGGGGGTCATTGTTATTCTCTAAACGTATATAGTCAAAACTTAAAAAATCTTCTTATAAAACCCCAAAAAGTTACAGCTTAGATATTTATCACTAAACACCTTCTTTTTGGTGTCTACCAAATTTGTTCAAATAAAAGCCCCTGGTTTAAAATAGCCCTTTGCCCACGGGCCTATATACAGGTGAGCGATTTCAGGGCAATCATGGCCCTCTTGATAAGATATTTTGGCAGAAATTATCACCATTATGACACCATTGGCAGAGCACAATATTCAAATCACAACTCTCAAGGTCAGGGTCACACTCAAAGGTCCAATGTAAAAACATCTATTTTTTATGTCCGCTCTTTATTTTATTGAAAATTCAAAGGTTTTAAAATTATTTGGCACAAATGATCGTCACCATGACACAATCTGCAGAATGCAACATCCAGGTTGCTACCCCCAAGGTCAAGGTTACTAATGGTCAAGATTCAGCATACCCTAAATAGGTAAAATATACCAACATACCAATTGTGCTACAAAATGCCTCTAGTAGAGGATTTGATTCTTAAAGTCAGTCCTGTCTATTAAGGGCAAATCTTTTTTTTTTCAGTTGTTTAAAATCTTATCTGCACAAACCCTTAAATCTTAACATTATGAAACAGATGTTTGACATGTCAAGATAATTGAAATAAACAAAATATGGATTTGTGTGGCATAATGTAGCGTTAAACTTATTTTCAGCAATCAGATTTTGGGTTCAGATGACTTTCTTTAGGTGGGTCTTATAAATGGACCTGTATGATATGCATTTGTTATGGAATGTATAAAATGAATAATAGAAACGAATCAACACACCGTTTTTCTGTCCATATTTAGGATAAAGTCACGATCTCCATTTCCCCCTTTCAATTGCAACAAAAGCCTTGCATTTCCCTGGACAGGCTTACCGTAGACATATCTGTAAAGTACAATGTTTGTGTTTTTATTTACATATCCTTCTTTAGTAGTTGTTTAAGAAATAACATCGGCCTGAGAGGTGTATATCGGCTATTTAACACCGGTTTGGAGTTTTGATGCGTAGGAATTGACCACGAAGGCCGTAGGCCTGATTGGTTATTTTTTTCGCATCTAAACGACAAAACCGGTGTTAAATAGCCGATATACACCTCTCAGGCCGATGTTATTTCGATTCTATAACGATAAAATAAGGAAGATAACTAATGTTATTTTTTAAAGCGTAAATAACTTCCGGTGCCGATTTTCGTATAACGCTGTTCGATTTTCGCACCCTACTGTTGCAAAGATATAGACATTATTAATCAAAATAAATAATAAGAAAAAAAACGGTATTTTATCAAGTTTTCAACAATAAAAACTTACGTCACCAGTGCTCCATATATCATTCTTGTATGTATGAAATAACGTCAGTTTGTTTATGAATGAGTTGTTAACTACGATGACGTCATTACGTTGCATGCGGATTGGCGCCGTTTTGTCAAACTATTAATTAACTGATATGGATCAAAATATGTGGCGTTAGTGTATGTGAGATATTATGTCGGTATTGTATGAAAAGAAAACATTATAAGAACTGAAAATATAAATAAAAATGCTTTTTATTGTTGCTTTGAAAGGCTTTGTAAACTATATAATCGAGGGTGAAAACATAAAAGCCGCATATACAAGTAATTCCTTACAAGTGTTTATTGGCAGTTTAACACCGGTTTTTTTCCTTCTTTGTCTATAGTGACAAAATCACGTGGAGTGATAGAATACTAAATACGCTACCAGCGAGTTTCTAGCTTACATTCCTTCCTCATATAGAATATGCTACAGCTCACAACGTGATGAACATGTAAATAATCTTTTATAGTCTAATGAAATGTTTTTTTTCTGGACATGAACATCTACCTGGTGTGAATTAAAAAATAAATATATCATTTTTGTAGACTTTTGTAGAGATTTTTCAGGATTCTTCTCTTAAGAGCCTACTTTCCTTGTAAACGCCGAGTTCGATTTCTCTTATGGCAAGTCTCTGATGCTTGGTACTAATATATCATACCTATTAACTTCGTCCATCGTCCTTATTTGGAAAAAAATGAATTAAAAACCTAAACAAACTCAAAGGAAAACTTATTTCAAACTCATATCTTTAAAAAATTAAAGAGTATATGGTATTCTTACTTGGCCGTAACTTTGACGGTTATCGACTTCGTGGTTTTAAGGAGGAACTCAACGTCAACGTCAACGGTCACTCCGAACGTTGGAAGAACTAAAATCAATAAAAATCAGTTTCGCAAGAAAAAGCTACAGATCTTTCAACCAATTTAAATGCAAGATTTAAGTACGTAACCATTGAAAAGAAAGACAACATGTGATACCTTAGTGCAGCAAAAGAAAATGCAATGATTTAAGTACGTAACCAATGGAAAGAAGGGCAACTCGTGATACCTTAGTGCAGCCAATGAAAATGCAACGATTTAAGTACGTAACCAATGAAAAAAGGAAACTCTTGGTACCTTAGTGCAGCAAAAGAAAATGCACTGTATTAAGTACGTAACCAATGAAAAGAAAGGCAACTCTTGGTACCTTAGTGCAGCAAAAGAAAATGTTATGTATTAAGCACGTTACCAATGAAAAGAAAGGCAACTCGTTATTCATTCGTGAATATTTCATGATTGTCCAATGAGAAACCATCATAAAAATTGTTAAAACATTTACGAAACCCAAAATAAAATGAATACAGTTTTGGACACTTTGGGTGGAAAAAAAATAAAACCCCAAAAGGGGGAAAAAAATATTGAAATTATTTTAAAAAATGTAAAATAAGTGAATTTTTTTGTTAGATCCCGTTCCCATAAAACATAATTTCTGAAAATATTTAACTATTATGTTGTTATCAATAATATTTTAATAAAAACCGACTGAACTGCTTAAGTTCAAAGTGCAGAACGTTTTGACTCTGAAACACTAATAAACAATGTCTTTCTTATTTTATTATAAATTTAAGACGACGGTTAAATTTCTTAATATTGTTGTTACTTATGTTACAATCACTCTTATTATAAGAAATCTCACAATCTGGAACATGATATAACCTGAAGTTTATACCCATCATTTAACACCATATCTTCTGGTTTACATATTTTGCACATTGTAGTAGTATTTAAGGCATTTTGACTCTAATGGGAACTATAAGGAACTAAAAAATGTCATCATACGCCAGATATATACCATAAAGTGCACCTGTATGCACAATTTAAACAAAGTTTACAGTACGGAAATCAAGTTATGGCCACTTTTCTGAACTCAAGCTAGGATGTTATGTGCGTCCTTTTTTAGAAATGAGGAACCCTTAAATAATCTGCAATAACATTCTAAAGAAAAATGTTTTCCCATTAATTTTTGGTAAAAAACAAATAGTACCATTCAGCTTACAATCCACATAAGCAAAATTATGGTTTCTATTTAAAATTTATGAAATCTGTATAATAATGTTACCCTACCCCACCCATTTTTACCACGTGTCTGACCATTTTCTTACTTAGGGAGCCTAATTTAAAAAATCCTTAAAATTTACCCAAATGAGTGCCTGTTTTCAAAGTTTCCCTAAATCTTTTAAGAAGTATATTTGTAGATCTTGTAAAATATGAAATACTTTTACCGTCTAGTTTTGATTTATTGCACTTTGAAAATATCAGGTACCATATTTATTACTAGATTTAGCATAATTTAGCCAAAAAATACCTATATAAATTAAAAAAAAAAATCAAAATTAAACACTTTTTCTTTCCAACTGGAAATGAGAACATGAGAGATACATAAATAATTTTAAAAGAAAAAAAGAAAGAAAAAAAAAGTTGACCCTGCTGGGGATTGAAACCACAGCCCTCTATTTCAATGTTACAGTAGTTAACAGTAGCTCTAGCCTATTTGAATACTCTTCAAAGCGGAGGTAATGCAATAGGATGGTAATACCTTAAGAGTTGATTATAACCATATTGGACATAATTCTTAGCGGTAGTAGACTTCTTTTCTATATATTAATACTATATGTTTATATAATAAAAATAACAAATGTCAGAATTAAATTATTAAGATAATTTACCATATTCCCGAACTTCAAAGAGGGTGTGTGACTCGGTCTCGAACTAAAAAAAACAACAAGATGTCTATAACTAGCAAATATGGAATTCATTTTATCTTGAATTGAAACCGAAGTATAAATGGTAACTCTAAATCGCTATCTTCAATTGTGATAATAACAATTTTCGTAAACAATCAAATTAAATTTAAAATCAAAAAGAATCGTGTATGGATTTTAAATTCCCGTATGTTTACTCTACATAATTATATACTTTATTGCTCACATGCTTTCTGAACATCCGAGTTAATGTTTATATTAGTGCTATATATATTATCACGTTTAAGATATAATTCATATTTCACTAGGTCATTCAATTATTCTTAAAGGAACTCCACTGAGGTTTTTAAGCCTCAAACATAAAATTTTTAGTTTTCACATAGATAAACATAATCACTTAAAACAGAAATATAAATAAAATATAACCAAGAAATATACAAAAAATACATTGAAAATCATATGTTTGTGTTATTCTCAGTCCGATTTGAGTGAAAAGCGTTTAAACGCTTTTCAATTTTGGGTCATTTTTTACTATTATAATAATTATTCGGGAAAAACGGAGGGAGCTAATGATCTGAAATTTTGCACATAAGTTTTTAGTATAGATCTACATCAAATAGGGTAAAAATCTTTAAAAAATATTTCCAGTCCCGTCATGTCAAAAACCCTCAGTGGAGTCCCTTTAATATCTATGCAATTTTGTAAGAAACTCTTTTCCTACACGATCTTCATTTTTAAAAAATAAATATGCCTAAAAAATACCTCTCCACCATAAAAGGCTCTTGCAGTCCAAATTCCCATCTCAGGGTAAGGGGGTAGTTTGAATGAATTTTTAAAGAATCCTGTATCGCTATTGTTAAACCTCTTTCTTCTCAAGGTTAAACTTGAAGGACTCTGAAACGTAAAAAGGGTTAAACAGTTTGTTTGCCATCGATCATCGTTGTTAGAAAACCTTTATAGAATGTATGTGATTCCTTTGATATTTATTATAAAAAATACGTGACCAACTGAGATGTTACAAACTGGGTGCGCACGTAATTGTGTTGCCTGGCCACGTGGTAGATATTGCACACACGTGCGCACGTAAAAATATTGTGTGATCACGTAATGGCTTCCGTATCTTTACAAGCTATCGCGTGTGCACCTAGAAAATAAAAGTTTTCTCATGTCCCCTTTATTCCACCGCCTCATGGATGATACATGATTTGGATAAGAAATATGCCCAAAGTGTTTGTAATTTTTCTAAAAGGTGTTGCTTATTTTCAGTAAAGTAGGGTGCAATAAGCCAATAACTGGAAGCTGCTACTTTAAAATACCAACACTACAGTAATGCACTATGTTAGCTTGAAATATAAATTTACTTGAACAGAAACAGATTAATTTTTTATGTTATCTAAACATAAGTAACAGTTGCATCAAAAGATAAATTGAATATATTAACTTTGAATACACTTCGGACTTATTATTGAACACGTGTCCTTCGCGCCAAAACACTTTACAAGTTTGAGTATTTTGCTTTCGTGGTTAAAACACGGCAGTGAAATATTTTTAATCTTTTAAAAAGTATGGGGGATACTTTGAGAGTAAGGAAAGGACAAATTTTGAAAATTGCCTCGGTTTAAATGAATCTGTCCGGATTATGATGAGTATAGCGTCTCTCATGTCACATAACACCGGCTTTATCGGTATTCATTCCTAAACATAGTTGAGGCATTTTTATACTTAGGTCTATGCAACTAACCGTAAATTTTGATTGTATAATTGAGGCATTTTTGTGTTGAGGTATAAACAACTAAAGGTGAACTATGCTTATATAGTTGAGACATTTTTATATTGAGGTCTACAGAACTAAAGACGAAATATGATTGTATAATTGAGGCATTCTAATATTCAAGTCTACACAACTAACTGTGAACTATGATTGTATAATTGATGCATTTTTAAATTGAGGTCTTCGAATCTAACTGTGAACTTTGATTGTATTTTTGAGTAATATTTATATTGAGGTCTAAAAAACTAAAGGTGAACTATGCTTTTAAAGTTGAGACATTTTTATATTGAGGTCTACATAACTAACAGTTGTAACGTGCACGGGCTAGCTGATATATATAATTTTTCTTATGGCTACTTTGCCAGTTGATTGGTTACAAATGATTATACAATAATTTGTTTAACTTTTTAATCAAGTTTTATTAGCTATTGTTTATATCAGTAACGTGCCTTTATAGTTGATGTGCTTTACTTGAACTTTATATACAATTGGGGTGACACTTTTTAGGCTACTTAATATATATAGAAAAACCACTAGGATATCGAGTTTTCAATACTTTAGTAATAACAACTACACATAACGCAATGTTAAATTGATGCAATTGAAATACTTCGTAAATAGTGCAAGAACCCAAGTAATTAAACTAAAATATTAATTAATTATTTCTGTAGTGTTGACACTTCGGCAGCTGGACAGAGACTGACTGTCCGCAGCTTTGAGCTCTTTTTATATCCAATAATATAGTTATACTTAATGATCGTTTACTGAAGTTGAAGAAATCAAGCATACAAGAGATATTGATAATGGGTCGAATATTGGTACGAATGGCATTGAGGACGAATTGTTCTGACATTTTAGAAATAATAAATATATGCCCAATTATATCAAATTATTGCTACAAATAAGTTGTCAAATCTATTCATTTAGTTTTTATTTATTTTTTATATATTTATAAAAGATCAAACTCTACTTTTAAACACCAAGATAGCATATTTTTTATAATTTTAATTAACCGACAATTTATGTACAAAACCACTAAAATAACATAATAGAATCTTAGGGCAGAAGAGAACAATTCGTCATATTACCCCGTCTCTCAAAAAATCATGGGCGTCCCGAGTCCCAAGACCTAAAACAACATCATTTCCGATTTTCAGCCACTACAACCTTGTCTTCCTAAAGGTTTTTTTTAACCTCAGGTCTATCTCTGTTTGTCCCTTGATTTTTAATAGATCACCACTTGTTGATGTTACAGAAAGTTCAAAAGGTGTAATTTTGTTATTGCTCTTAAGTTTAAGCCAAAGATTTTCTGAAGGAGGTAACAGTAACGGTAGCTCCAGTATCTACTAAAGCAATTGACTGACACATTACCCAACCTTTGCCATAAGCATATAAACCAGCATTAAATGTCCTGACGAATTGAATATTTTGTTTGTCATTTACGCTCCTTGTTGTTTTGTGAGTTGCGTGAGTACTTATGAATTGTAAATTTTGTCCATGTTCTTCATTACAATTTCGCACTGTATCATATTCTCTTTTGTTATCACTATCAGACCGCTTATAAACAGAGTTATTAATGTACGATTTTCTTTGTCTTTTTTATTGTAATAACAATGTTGAAAGTAATTTTGTGGAAAATGTTTTAAACGCCTTTGATCATAACTATTCGGTGTCTTAACATATTTGTTATCTTGCCGTTCACATCCTCCTTGACGCTGCATTCTGTCAACACTTTGTTTTAAAGAAGACAAAAAGAGTTTGAAGTTTTTCAAACTCTTTATAAAAGTTATCTGTTTGTATACTTTTTATCATTTCCTACTGCTTCTTTTCAGCCCTGTAGAAAGCTTCCAGTTCTACAGCATGCCTTACTGCATCATTCAATCAATGGGCCTAGCTTGTTTTATCTTGAGACGCATGTCTGAATTTACAAGTGCATCTATAATTTGTTCTTTGGCTAAAGTCTCACGAACATCTATAGGAGCATGAGAGTACGCCAAGTTTGCAAGACGACGAACATCTTGTTCCAGTTCAGCCATTGATTCAGTAGCTTTTTTATGTCTATCTCAACTGAACTCTGTATAATTCAGTCTGATTTCTTGGTGAAAATCTATCCTCGAGTGCTCTCACAAGTTCTTCATAATTGTGTGTCTTTGTTGTCAAATTTCCGCACACTCCTTAAGCTTGGCCTCGTAAGGATACAGATAAGTATAAACCTTTCTCATTTTCATTCCAACCATTCAAAGTTGCACAAGCGTCAAAGTGTGCTTTATAGTTTGTCCATACACAAGTTCCGTCATAAGTTGCAGGTTTCATGAAAGTAGACCTTGAATCTTTATACTTTTGAAAACAAAACTTTTGTGTCTGAAGTTTGGTTGTTATCAAATTAATGTTGGTCATTCTGATATTCAGGGGGAAGGAAGTCAACAATCCTCCGTCTTTGGGTGATCATTCTGTCTATCACATCCCTCTCATGTTTTTCACTTTTAATAGGCAATGAAGGCAAAAGACGTCTAGGCTTTGGGGAAGTCTTTATTCTTGGTGTAAAATCTTCATAAATATTATCTGGATACTGACATGTTTAACCATAGCAGGTGTTGATGTAACCAGTTCACTATTAGTCTGGTCAATCTGTCTTTGAAGACTATCAATCTCTCTCTGGAGTTTCAGTCTACGATTCTCATTCCTAAGATTTTCCAATCATCATACATATAACAAAAGTCTTCATCAGACCATTTACTTCTATACTCAGCTATGTTCTTAAAAGTCTAGGATAAGTAAGCCTATCTTAAGCTAGATGTGCCCCACGTTGGGCGCCAATTTTGTAACGTGCACGGGCTAGCTGATATATATAATGTTTCTTATGGCTACTTTGCCAGTTGATTGGTTACAAATGATTATACAATAATTTGTTCAATTTTTGAACCAAGTTTAATTAACTATTGTTTATATCAGTAACGTGCCTTTATAGTTGATGTGCTTTACTTTACCTTATATAAAATTGGGGTAACACTTTTTAGGCTACTTAATATATATAGAAAAACCACTTGGATATCGAGTTTTCAATACTTTAGTAATTATAACAATTACACCTAACGCAATGTTAAAATTAATGCAATTGAAATGCTTCGTAAAATAGTGCAAGAACCCAAGTAATTAAACCTAATAAATATTTTAATTAATTATTTCTGTAGTGTTGAGGGGGGGGGGCGCGGGGGGGGACACCATATGTCCCAGACTAGTTCGGCCTCTATTACGATTGCTGGTAAACGTAGAGGCCTGCAACGGAGGGACTTATTCGCCTGCAACGTCGTCGATGTCGTAGAGCCGCGACGGAGGTCTTTTCATGCTGTCGTTCGTCGTAGACCTTCTCTTAGGACCCCGAATTCCTCGCTTCCTTGAACAAAGTTTGACAAAGAGGAAAGGCACCTCTTCCGGGCAGCAACTCTCCTTAGGGCCACACCTTTCGTCGTTGGTTAGGTCACACTAGCTTAGTGACCTAACTAGGTCAACCATCTGGTGTGACCTATGCCTTCCGAGCGACGTGCACGCCACGAAGGGAAGTCGGAAGACTGCCTGTCCGCAGCTTTGAGCTCTATTTATACCCAATAATATAGTTATATTTAATGATCGTTTACTGAAAGTGAAGAAATCAAGCATCCAAGAGAAATTGATAATGGGTCGAATATTGGTACGAATGGCATTGAGTTCGAATGATTTTGAGGACGAATTGTTCTGACAATTTAGAAATAATAAAGATATGCCCCTTTATATCAAATTATTGCTACAAATAAGTTGTTAAATCTATTCATTTAGTTTTTTTTATGTATTTATTTACTTATATTCATAAAAGATTCAAACTCTACTTTTAAACACAAGATAGCATATTTTGTTTACAGTTTAATATTACCGACAATTTAGGTACAAAAACACTAATATCATTATAGAATCTAGGCAGAAGAGAACTATCGTCAGCACACGGTAAAAAACCTCAACATTTCCTCGACAGTGAATTGACCAGAGCGAAAAAAAAGTGGTTTAATATTGAATGTTGAAATAAACGGAAGCGATATATAGAGAGGCCCTTGAAAGGTACAATTGTGACGGAAATACAGATAATTTCGAAAAATTTTCAACGCCTTAAAAAAGACTAACAAATATTTCGTACGAAAAACAAAAGCGTATATATAATATAGACAAAGGGAGACAAATGAATGAAATGCGGCGTAAAAGCCAAGACAATTTTTGGAAAAATGTTTAAGCAGGGTAATAACCCAGTCGATAAGAGTGTTACTTTTAGAATGATTTTTACACAATCATTTTAAATCTCTGGACGCAAAAGTGGATGATAACGACGATGTACAAGAGTTTCTACGCGAATTTGACAAATAATTGTGATAACACGGAAGAAGTTACATTCGAGGAATTAGACATGCCAATTACGGAGAATGAATTACGTAAAGTTGTTAACTCTTTAAACAGAAACAAAAGCCGTTGGATTAGACAATATGATAAATGAATATTTTAAAGAGTGTATCGACATTCCTTTCCGAACCGTTGTTACTTATATTCAACAAAATTCTCCGACGCAGGTGAATTCCCGAGTCAATGGTCAGAGGGATTGATAATACCTATTTTTGAAAAAACAAACCATCTAACATTGCAAACAATTATAGGGGAATCACGCTACTAAGTTGCCTGGGTAAAATATTTACAGGAATAATAACTATGATGAGAATTGAAAGTCTGGGACCAAAAATCATGACAAGCTCTCTGATTGCACAGTTTGGGTTCAAGTCGGGTCACAGTACTACTGACGCTGTTTTCGTTTTTATCTACTATCATTACAGAAGTATACTTCACAAAATAAAAAGGTGTATTGCTGCTTTTTGTTGAACTATCAGAAGTGCTTTGATACTATATATAGAAACGGGCTCTGGTAACAAACTAATAAAGGAAGGTTTTCGATGGAAAATTGCTTAAATTGTTACGGTCCATGTATAGTGACGTACGATCTTGTGTTAAACACCTAAATTCCCTATCAGACTTTTTTTTAAATTGCATAATGGACTATTCCAAGGGAGCTAACTGCGCAATAATTATTCTGCCATTTCTGTGAATGACCTTTGAAGTATGTCTACAGGAAAAATATAGACTGTGGATTACTTTAGACCAGTTATCTATATACTTAATCCTTTTCGCAGACGACAGTGTATTGCTTAGCGAAACCCCCGAAGCTCTTCAAACCAATCTTAACCAATTAGAGGCGTATTGTAAAAGATGGAACCCTTACAGTAAAAACGTTGAAAAAGACTAAAATTATGGTATTCCGAAAGGGTGGTCAATTACCAAGAAATCAAACTTGGACATATAACGGCCAGACCATAGACATTGTTGAAAACTTTAAATTACCTAGGCTTTGTAATGAGCAGTGGCGGTTCATTTCGAAAAGGCATAGATGCATTTAACAGATAAAGCTCTTAAAATCAATGTTTTCTCTAAAAAACATCACTCGAGGGATGCAAATACCACTACATATAAACTTTAACCTTTTTTGATGCTTATGTAACATCTATAATGTCATATTGTGCTGAACTGTGGGGATTTAGCCAAGCAGAAATACGTAGAGCGACTTCATAGAAAATATCCTAAATGGACATTGGATGTAAAATGAGTACGAACAGTTATGCACTTTATGGTGAAACGGGACGGTTTCCGTTAATTTTAAACAGAAAAGTGAAAATAATGAAATATTTTTTCAAACTATTAGATTCACATGATAAGAATTGTATTTTATATTCTGTTTATAATTTTTCTATTTGAGTCACATGATTTACAAAACAATTTGGTTATCAAATGTCAAGACTATGTTGCAAGAGACGGGGTTTAATGATGTCTGGTGTTTTCCTGCATCTGTTGTTAACATAGCGTGCTTTATTACACAGTTTAAGCTTAGGCTTAAAGACATTTATATAGGACAATGGAGAGAGGGCAGTTAACATTTCAACGGCATTGACTCTATATAAAGAAATTAAACAAACTTTTGGAATGTCTGAATACTTGACAATACTTAATAATAACAAATTCAGAAATGTCTTGGCTAAATTTAGACTTTCTTCGCACTGTTTAGCCATAGAGCAGGGTCGCCATAGAAACCAGTTAAGAAGTGAACGAAATTGTGTTATATGTACCAAAGACGATATTGAAGACGAATTTCATTTTGTCTGTATATGTGAGAAGTATAAGGACTTGAGAAAATTATATATTCCGTACTATTTCAGAAATCGCCCAAACATGTTTAAGTTTATTGAACTGTTAGACTGTAATAATCTCAAAAATATTGTGTAGACTGTCAATATTTATTTCAAAAGCTCTGAAGTAAGAAACAATCACATTAATCTGAAGTTTAATTATATCAAATGTTGTCATGTGTGTTATATATATTTGCTAATTTGATTTAGTAGATTCAGTATGCTTACTGATTACATTGTATATTATCTTCCTTCTATGCAACTGACAACTTGTTTTGCCATTTTCATTTGCATGCGATTGAATGTACATGTATTATATTTTCATGATTGATGATAAGCTGTATATGCTTAAGTCAAAATAAATATTCTGTTCTGTTCTGTTCTGTTCACTACACAAGATTTTACTTTTAAATACATTTTCAAAATTTTCATTAGAATTAGCATGGATGTGGAGGCAAGATGCTTTAACCCTGCATCTGTTGGTATGTATGTAAGAGTACGTCATTAAATTGCTTACATTGTTTTTAAGAAAATAGCGTTGTAAATCAGTTAAGCATTGTACATTGTACTTTAGGTTCAGTAATACCTACTATATTACCGGCCACAGTGATGACAAATTGCTCCAGTGATGACGTTACAACCATCATATAAAGGGGGGGGGGGACAACCATCATATAAAAGGGGTGGGGTTGTCGCCCGAGGTGATCAGATTGATGTTAGTTTCAGTGCCGTAATAAGTTACATTAAAACTGAAAATAATTCAATATACTATCTCCCAGAGGGTGTTGATCTGCAGTGGTGATTCTGTATGATCTTCCCTAAATTGACACAGGATAATACAACAAGATAAATTGTTTGTAAATTATGTCTAAAATTCACACTTCTGATGAGCTAGAGAGTAATTAGAAAGCTTGTTGAATATTTAGAGCTTGACAATTTAAGTAAACGTTTTTCACTTATTGTTGCCATAGTTTACGTTCTAAGATCTTTGTTTTGGGAGTGCGAACGGGCCTGAGGAATTTCACTTGGTTAAATTGGAATCAAATTTGCTTTGTATCGTTCATTTTCGATGTCTATAAGGTCGCTGACTTCAAAACCACTTCGCCCCCTTACCGCTGTGGGTTCGAATCCCGACAGGGACTTTTTGATTCTTTCCTTTGTGAGGAAGCAAATCCAGCTAGCTAACGGAATGTCGGTTGTGGTTCTTACTCAGGTGCCCGTCCGTGCCTGAATTAAATGCAACAGAAGGGCACCTTGAGGTCCTCCTCCACCAGTAAAGCTGGAATGTCGCCAAATGACATTTAAACTGTGTTCGGTAAATGTGACGTTAAAACCCAAACAAAAACAAAAAGCGGTGATATTGTCCGAATACCATCCGCTAGACTTATTAGTTCTTGTTTCAAACTTAAGTTTTACATTTGGTTTTAAAGGGATAATTTCGTGCTTTTTATAAAGGCAAAATCAACATAAAAATTTGTAGGTAGATAGATCTTCATTGGGGTTAGGAAGGGCCTTGCAAAAGAAACTATAACCCTGGGCCTTATTTTGGAGTTATTGGCCCCTTTGTTCCATTTTAACACTTTTGAACATTGTCCAGGACATAGGTCTGAAAGTTTTTGGAATTATTTGCTTAAAATCTGAAAAACAAGAGGCATTACTTTTTTTCGTAACATAACCTTTTTCGGGGAGCATCATCCCCGGTTAAACGGTTCTTGTTTTAACAAGTTTTTTTCTTTGTTATTTTTCTTTTGTTTTCATTATAAACTTAAGTTGAGATATAGATCTAATCAAGGGTAAAAATATGCCTTTTAAAAATGATCTGTGTTTGACGATAATACAAACACAAGAGCTTAAATGTTTTAATGTAACAAAACGTTATTGTATTCACAGCTAAAATGTAG
This sequence comes from Ruditapes philippinarum, assembly GCF_026571515.1. Lineage (NCBI taxonomy): Eukaryota > Metazoa > Mollusca > Bivalvia > Venerida > Veneridae > Ruditapes > Ruditapes philippinarum. Next base: position 8,157 of record NW_026858421.1, on the reverse strand, counting down.
TATCGCCCGATCGATCATTTAGGTACCTTAAAATATAAAAACAAAATAATTGGGACATGATGTGTCATATAGCGTTGTATATTTGTCTATGTTTGAAATATGTATAGATGAGACTAAATATAATAAAGAATATATATTTATATGTCATTGTTTCGCAGAAGTTTGCAATTTATTTTTATATGATTTGAGCCTGTTCATAGACGGTAATGTAAAGTGCAAACTACCGTCCACGCCCTCTAGCACCGGCCTAAAGCAGAATTCAACATTTAACACGAACTGGTAAAGAAGTCGCGTGTTTTAAATGACGTCATTTGTCATAACGCACTTTTTTTCTAATAGTTAGCGTATGCACTTACAACTTCATTCATAACGGTTAAATTGCGTCATCCTTAGAACACAGTTCATTCATAAAAGGCGCGCGTCAATGACGTCATTTAAAACACGCGACTTGTCTTACATAGGGGTGTAAGATAGAGTTTTCTTGCATATCAGACAGGATTATTACCCGATTACACCGCGTGCTAGAAAACCCTGTCTTACACCTCCATGTAAGACAAGTTTGCGTGCTTTAAATGACGTCATTGCTGCGCGTTTTATGAATGAATTGCGTTCTTAGGATGACTTCACTCAACCGTTATGAATGAAGCTGTAAGTTCATACGCTACTATTAGAAAAAAGTGCGTAATGAGAATATCAGTTTCCGTAATTTCTGTTCAAAAATAATTGATATGTAATATGCAAGAAAAAGAATCAAACACCGGCTGTCGGTGCAGACTGGAATATCTAGCTCTCGGGTGACTGTTTACGGCGGAAACAATCACCCTCGAGCTAGATATTCCGGTCTGTACCGGCAGCCGGTGTAAGATTCTTATATTCTAGCATCGGTGTAAACTGTAGCTTAAGGTCTTCAGCGTACCCGTTTATATACTATGACATGACGTGAACGCTGAAGATAACCCCGTAGGGAAAGTCCACCAATAATCGTGCCAGGAATCTGACACGCTCGTATTTATTCATCGAACATGCCATGAAGTAAAGTGAAGCATACCTTGATAAAACTATATATAATCTGTTGATAAGCAAAGGATGGACAAATAAAAATCTTATTACGAACATAAACTACCTAATAGTTTCCGACAGGTAAAATTTCGGCACTTGGCCGCCATATTTGCCAAAATGTTTGACCACGTGATTACGAGATTGACCTTTATGAACCCATGTGCCTCCAATATTTTTATAAATTACTTTTTTTTTAAGATTATTGAAAAGCGTGATTTACTGACTTTTATATCTTCAATAACATCATATTTAAGTACTAAAAAATTAATGAAAAATAAATAAAAACATTATCTTGAATAAAAATATCGAAATCATGTCAACAAAATGTTCTAAATATAGTACACGACTCTATTCAAATCTGTTCCCGCCCCAATGACGTCATACGAGATCTCGCGTGGCACCTGAATGTCATGGCCGACTGTAGTCGGCGTAAATTGATGTTTTACAGTTTAATAGGCAATTTTTAATGACAGTATTAATATTTTGATACTTTACTTGGTATAAAACGATATTAAAATAATTGTTTTATCGTAAAATGCAAACGAATTGATTGGTCAAGTGTTATCTGCATGTGAAAAACAAGAATAAATCAACTTATGTTATTCTGGTTAGGTTTCGTAACGGGTCTAATCCAAAACTTTAATGCCGCATCAGATGAAAAACAAAAATGTTAAATAGCGGCTTATAAAGTTTTGGAAGCCAGAACTATGTAAACTGTAGATAATCCTGTCTGATATGCAAGAAACTTATAATATGTACATGTATCATGTAACATTTGGTGTACCGATAAGCTTGATTTGATTAAAATAAGTCATCGGACGTAAACAATGTAAAAACCAATTCGTATTTAAACGAAAAATGCAAAATTCTTAATCATTGCATCATATTCCAGGCGGTCATTTTGTTCCTTAAAAACCATCTGGTTCTGGACTGCAAAAAGGGAAATTAATGAATTTCTACTTTAAATCCAATCTGACTAAAGTTCAGATCTAATCTACCTATTTCTGTTATATAGCATCTGATTAATTTTTTCACAAATTAACTTTGAAATTATAGAGTCAATTTTTTTAATTGGAAATATTGTTTTGCCAGTTTTACCTGTCGGCTATAATGGACAACGGCAAGTTTGTTTCTCGGGAAATCGTGACTATTTCATTTCTAAGTATTGGGTTTTTCCAGGGTTTAAAATTAGAAAAGCCGCATTGCTTTGAAAATTATGAAAGCTCGCCGATGATTGGCTATGTGAAAGATCACTAGAAATTCAATTCGTAACTGGTCACTGTTAGATTCTAAAAGCGGAGCGTTATTTAGAGCTAATTTTAATCAGATTGACATTAATACAAGCATTACAAAACTTTGAATATAACGCTAAACAAAGACATGTTATTCAAAACCAATTTAAAACATTCATTCACACAGTTTGTAAGTTTTAAACTAAAATTTTATGATGGAAATTAAACTCGAAAACAAAGAGACATAGATAACATCTACATCTCTAAAAAAACATAAAACTGACTTATAGAAGGGAGATAACAAGTATAATATGTACATAATGACACACACGCAAGGTTGTCTCCCTTCTGATAAATTGCATTTATGAAATTAAAGATTTCTTATATAATTGCCTTTTATAGAACATTTACAAAAATAACCTCAACAGGCCTTTTCATATTTACAATATTTTCTTAGGGTGTTTGGCCAATGCATGATTTCTTTCCGCTTTTCCTATCAAACGATGCGACTGTTATATAGTTTATAATACAAATGAATTAATGTATTTTAATTTCTAAGAACAGAACAGAATAGAACAACACTTATTCCCTCAAGTTACATGTAGCAACACAAGACTATACAATGCATAGATATATATCAATTTATTTTAAGTGGCATGCCAACAGAGCATTTAAAAAAAAGCAGTATCAATATTTTTTTTTATTATTTTAGACTTCATATTAAACAACAAAAAAAAAAATCGACATGGCGTTAATTACACACTTTATAACAAACACTGCGCATTAGTTTCAACAGTTTCGCATCTAAGTGACGTAAAAACCCTGAGTGAACATATTTACTTCCATAGTTCATGTTCATGTCAATAAAACATGGGCCTTTTTATTTCTGTAGAATTTCTCCGCGCGTACGACGTGGACGCCAAATTAATAAAACAATTGACGACAAGGATGCTGAAATAGCCAGATACGAGGGTCAGAGTGTAGGTGTTGATGCTATATTTAAAAACGTGATAAAATATCACAATGACTTATCAGGACTTGTTAAACATATTTTGTGATTTGTCTTTTTTTTGTTTTAAGCGTTAATTGTAATTGTGCCTAATTTCCATTTTTTACCTGTCTCAGATATTGAATGGAACAATTGTAATGTACTGCTAAGCAGTCATCTACATAATTTGCTAGACGTATAATTGTATTTTCTCAAAGTGATACTACTATCAAATTCATTTACGGGCATTTCATAGCTGGTAAGTAACTCCTTGTATATCAAAAAGCAAATATTAAAAAAGTCCAAAACGACAGAATGAAAATATTGCATGCTCGGTTTGATTGAGCCTGTACATGGATGGTAATGTCAAGTACACACTATCGTCAACGCCCTCTAGCACCGGCTGCTTTAACCAAAATTCATCATTAATACATGAAAATGGTGAAATTTTGAATAGAGAAACATCCGCAGATGTAAAACATTTAAATGTGATTTTGTTTTATCTAGATGGAGATATAAATATCTGGAAAAAAGTAGTCCATCGAAAGAATAATAATAAAAAAGCGAAATTACATGAAAATTGCTGACTCGGTTTGATTGAGTCTGTACATTTATTTGTGGAACTTGTTTATACCGTATCTACTATCAGATCATAAAAAAAACTTATTTGCATAATGAGTCTTTTTTAATTGTATTTCATTTTTTGTTATTTTTATTTTAAATGATATTTTTAAATAAAATGATATATACACTGGATCTTTTTTTGTATATTTTCATATTTCTGCTTCTATTAAAGATCTATTCTGATATAATCAGCATTACTTTAATAACTAGGAATTTTCCTTAAATACATGTACAGTACATATAATAAAAGAACAATAGATTTTATAAATGCTTTATTTTGTAACGGTGTGTCGTCATCAATACATGTATTTATTTCGTCAACTCATTTTTCAGTTAGACTCTCGTGGACAGCAAACTTTCTCGTCATAGTTTGGTATAGTTTCGCACATGTATTTACTGCCACATTTTTTTTCATTTTTATCACACGTAACTATGCCTTTACTGCTTTTATTGCCTTTGTACTTCGGCAGACCATTCGTGCAATAGACAGCTGTAACGAAAATATTGAAATGTTTGGTTTGTGCGCCATCATGATATAATGAAATAATCCACATCATCATCATTTTTATTATTATTATCCTTGTCATAATAATCGTTAATGCAGCTTCATCATCATCATCATCACCACCACCATCATCATCACCATCATTATCACCATCATCATTATCATCATCAATATCATCATCATCGTCGTCAACGTAAATATCACCACCATCACCATCATCATAATCATTATCATCATCATCGGCGTCAACGTCATCATCATCATCACCACCACCACCACCACTACAATCACCACCACCACCACCACCATCAAGCTTTCTCAATTTTTAAAAATCATTATTTCCATTTACATAACAATCACAACCATTGATCAAAATCTTTTACCCAGTAAATTTTTAAATAAAAAAGAGTTTCAATTGATTTAATTAGCATGTTTCGCATACCGTACATAACATCAGCAATATATATATATATATATATATATATATATATATATATATATATATATATATATATATTATATATATATATATATATATATATTTTCTAAAGTGGTTGGATAAATGCAATATGATTTATATAAAGGAAACACATGCGGGTGACTCACTCCAGTGAAATGTCAGTAAACCTGGAGGATCGGCAGATGTAAGGAATTAAAAATACAACAACAAATAAAAGATTTTTTAACATTCAAGGTGTAGTGAACCATTTTAAATGACATGAGTTTGAGTCGACAGGGAACGAGTAATTCGCTATTCATAAATTTGTTGCCATGTTGCAATACATAAGAGAATTACATCCACGACGGCTTGTGCCATTTTTTGCATTCACTCGTCTATCCCACCCACCTGACAATTTTAAAATTGTTATACTTTATTGATTACTTTCACAATAAATTTACGATGAATAACTTACGACAGCATACGGCATAGGCGTCGACTGGAGATATTTCGCAATAAGTTCCTGTCGGACATGGCTGACTTGTCGGTCCTCTTCCACAGAATAGTCCCGGTTCTTGTTGCCCAAATGGGCAATAATTCGCTGAAATATTAAACGAATTGCATGATCACTATGAAGTAGTTAAATGCTAAGACCTTATTTTTTCATAACTTTAGCGAGAATACTCATTGTAAATGGAAGTTGATTGCAATAAGCATTTTACTGTCAAACAATTCCTTCTAGAATCACATGATCTTGCACGTGTTAGTGATATATTTTATCGAGTCAATTCATTGACAGAACGTTTTGCCTCATTTACATCCAAAACTCTGATAATTTACATAAAAGGGGCAGGGGACCTTAAATGAACAATTTTGTAGTTCAGTGTTGCCAGAAGGCAGAAACCCAATTCCAAATATTTCAAAATCTGTTTCACAGGCAAATAACCAGTTGCCCAGCAATATTGAAGGATATATGACATACATTGAATAAAATTAATGACTTACAGCAATTTATCAACAAAATTACACCTAAAATATACTAATATGGGTCATCTTCATGGAGGTGCCGTTTACTTCAGAATTCGTCCGATTCCTTAAAAGAAGTCACTAAGACACTGCGCAATCGCCGGAATTTTGAAAAAATTGTCCAATCATACGTTTAGATTTTTAACAAAATTTATCTTACGGAAAGGGCCGAAAAGTTGCGATTGTCAAAATATTCCCTTAGCTCCCCTTTTTCCCTAAGACATGTGGTTGGTTTAGGAAATAAATATTTTATCAAAATTATCCGTGACTGCTCATAAAGGAGTCAAGAAAATCTCTAAAATCTCTATATCAGCCTTTACGTATTCTTAAGCATTAAAATTGAGCCGCGTCATGACAAAACCAACATAATATGCGTTTGCGACCAGCATGGATCCAGACCAGCCTGCGCATCTGCGCAGTCTGATCAGGATCCATGCTGTTCGCTATCAGTTTCTCTACTTGATATAGGGTTTGTAAGCGAACAGCATGGATCCTGATCAGACTGCGCGGATGAGCAGGCTGGTCTGGATCCATGCTGGTCGCAAATGCATTATGTTGGTTTTTGTCATGACGCGGCTCAATATTACCTTTATCAACGTATAGAGTGTATATTTTTATAGTCCAAGGAAAGATTATTTCCCCTTGGACTTGGACTTGCCGGCCCTATACATAGCAAAATTTCCTTTTTTTTTCTATTACCAAACAATCATATCGGAATTCTACGTCAAGACTAAATAACCTAATAGTAAAACTATTTCTTAAGTCCGAATTTTGGATTTTAAAAAGGGTTTTTCCTCAAGACCATTATAAAATTTGCAAAAATATCACTTTAAAGCCTCGTGAACGAAGACTATTTACACTTCCCGAGCAATTTGCAATATAACTTTTCAAATTTTGCATTTTCGTTTTAGTATTCAAAATGGTTTCGTATATAAAACTTTAGTCTTTTTTTGACTTAAATTTGCTAGAATTATTAGTCCACAATCACTTTTGTTGGCGACATAAAATTATATAAGTTATGTTTTTAACCGAAGTAAAGCACACATTTTTCTACTACTGCTGTACGAAGTTATAGTGTCCTTAATAAATATTTTTTAAACATTTTTTCCTTTGAATGACACGTGGCCGAGGTTTACATGTTTATTATCCATTCGTATTGTAACATAAATATATAAAAGAGCCTCAGAAAAATATAATAAAAAAAATAAGCGGAAAAAAATGCTTAAACTGGCAACTCACTTGCGTTGATGTTGTGCCCGCACAATATGAAAATAATTCCTAAAATCAAAGACAATATTTTTACGACTTTTCGCATGTTTCAGTACGACAAACTTTCAACGTTATGGCGAATCAAGTAATTGGAAAACACTTTATCGCTAATTAAAATGATCAAAGCAACATATGGTATAAAAAAATCTAAACTGAGTCACCAAGAATCGCTTGAAGCTCAATAAATACATGTACGTTTATACGATATCGAGTGTAAAATTATGTGCAAATTACGGAATGCCGTTTAGGGCCATTGCCTATGAATGTGTTGATCTGAAACGCGATTAGTCGATAGTACGATGGTGAAAACGCGAAATCACGAAAACTACGATGGTGAAAATGCGAAAGCACGATGATTGAAAAACGCGAAAGTACGATGATGAAAACGCGACAGTTCGATAACTACGATGATGAAAGCGCGATATATAATCGTGTAACGGAAGCTTCCAAAGGGTGTCACCTCTTACGCGATCTTTTATGAGAATGATTTACGCAAGTCGAAAGAATTAAGGTGTGCAAAAGGCATGATATTTCTTGAGTGTTTTTTTTCGCAAAAAATAATTCGAAAAACGAGAAGATTTTTGAGTTAATTGGCCAAATGTCTTCTTGCAAAAAACAGAAACATTACACATAACGATTAATATTTTGACGAAAAATTAATAAAAAAGGTGTTTTTTTCGAAAAAAATATTAGAGGCAATACATGATGCATTTCACTTTCTCGAAAAAGATTATGACGCAATATCTAAATTGCATTTCACCTTCTGCATTTAACTTTTGATGCATTACCATAATACATTTCATTTGATGAAAAAAAGTTTGCGCAAGTCTAAAGTGTATTCCGCTTTTCGTTAATAAATTTTGTCGAGATCGTCTTTCGTTTTTGCATACGATGGCTTATTATTTCGTTAAATAAGTTTTAATAAAATTGTGATATTCAAAGACTACAGCAGGCAGCGTATTTGTCGAAGTCATGGAGAAAGTTCCCAAAAACAGTTTAGTTTGGGTTATTGATG
>NW_026858420.1:0-64930 GCF_026571515.1 Ruditapes philippinarum | reverse complement strand
CTGTGAGAGGTCTGAGGTTTCAAATCCCAGTTGAGGCAACTATCTTATTTATTTCTTTTACTTTTTACGGACCTTTTTTAGGGAAATAGCCTTGATATGCAACGATAAAGTTTGGCTGTCATAATAAAATGAACATAATGAGTTTTAATGCAACTTTAGTCATGAAAATATTGTATGTATCAAACTCAAACTGTTTAAGTAAACAAATCTAAACGCAGTCGCTGCATCTCGGTGCCTTGCAAGATGAATTATAGTATATAAAAATAAACTTATACAAGAAAATACATACAGATAAACAATACGATTTAGATCAGAAAATACCACAGAGCTTGCAGCCCTTTGATTTTACTTTGTGCAAGCGTAGGGGTATTTCTCCAACACAGTACTTTTATCCAGTAACATTTACTATATCGATTTGATATAAAAGTTAAAATCCAACTAAATAAATAAATAAATAAATCTGCCTATCATAAAGTTTTGTTAAATGAAATGGTATACATGCACACATACCTTTTGCCATTGATTCTGCACATAATAATAGCATTGTTATTATTTTTATTTTGTGAAACATTTTGTTAAACTTGTTGTTTAACGCCGTTTTAAATCATGCGTGTACTTCCTATGTTATCACTTTACTGGGATTATATAAAAGATTGAAATGTTGTTGATGTGAAATTATTTTTCCCCTGAGGAAGTACATGTAACACATAGAAAAATAATTTGTTCAAGTCAAATTTATTTATTAACCGCAACCAATTCATATAAGAAATGTTTAAACTTGATTTGGCTAGGTTTTAAGAAGTCGTTTTATAAACTCCAGAATTATACGTTTCTGTTTATATTTATTAAAAGTTTACAATGCATACAGTTTGATTTGATATAAAAATGAGGGAGCCGACATATGTATAGCCTATGTTACGTGGAAAAAATGCAAACATGAAAAGAGTTTTTCTGTTTAATATAAACCAAAATAAAATAAAAAAACTTGAACGTATACATTTTTATTTAGGTCCATTCGTAATCTATAATTGCAGAATATTTAACATGGAATTCCCTTGCTTTAAGTTTTAGCACTGTCTTTACTTGCCTACATTTATTATGGAACCTGTGTAAGGGGAAGGAACTCCGTTGTTCAAGTTTTCAAGTTTTTATTGATATCTCAAGGCCCAACTGGGCATGTGAGAAAACAACAATATAACAAATGTTTACAAAACAAAGTAAAGTGATACATAATTGAAATGGCAATGTTATGAACATATATATAATTATGTACACAAAAAAAGAGAACAAAATAGAATAAAAAATAGAATAAAAATATAACATATTTATACTTAACAATTTAGAATCGGAGAATGAGATCAAAATGAAAAAATATATATATATATATATATATATATATATATATATATATATATATATATATATATATATATATATATATATATATATATATATATATATCAATATGTATTATTAAGCACAAAGATTATTTTCTTACAGAATATTGCTAGATTGAATAAAACATTTTTGCTTTCACTATTCATTAAATTTGAAAAATTAATAATGTTAGGTCTATGAAAAAATGAATGTCTAAATATGTCTTTCTCAGGTGTTGAAAATAGTGAATAGTGGAACAGTGAAATAAATAATGAAATTCATCACCTAACAAATTATCAGAACATAAACAGCACACTCTTAGACTTCTTTCCAAATTAAAAAATCTACCTGTTTCAATTGGCATTGTGTGGTTCATACATCTAAATTTGAAAAACGCTATTGCTAAATCTGATGGTAAAATGTTAAAGTATTTTTCAAAACCAAATTGAGTGTAAATCAGATTAATTCCCGAACTTGACGGAGATTGCCGAGTTGTTACGATTGTCATTATCACTGTCATACCATTCATAACCATTCAGGACATTTTCTTATTATCACGACAGTGTAAAACATGTTTTGGCATCTTATGTAAATAATTATGAAACAAAATTAGCAAAGTTTTATTTAGTGATACTTATCGTAAATGGGAAACGAAATATAAAATGTACCTCCTATTTTCAACAATTTTCCGGTAAAGGAAATGCCTTTAGGGGTATACATTATTAAGTAACCGCAACATTTCTTTGATACGTAGGCTTAATTTAGATATATACTAAATACTGTAATTTGTTTATGAAATCATTTGATAATCGAAAAAATCTTTTTCTGTCGACATTTTTGTTTATAGATTAAAAAATATCAATCAGCTGTCTAATAAAACCATATTAGACAACAACAAGACATTTTTTTTAAATATATGCAATAAAAATGCAATGTAGTAAAATAGAAACTAATAGTAAATAAAAATTATAGTATAGTAATACACTTATTAAATGTTTATTGAAAATAGGAGGAAACCAATATTTTTTATTATCATTATTATTGATGTTGAGTTTTCTTACAATTTTGTTCGTTTGAAATCTAATATCACTTGAGACATTACATCATTGGTAATGGAAGATCTCTGATGAAGGTACGTACATTATTTCAGGCACAAGAGGCATCAGGGTCCCTCGCGTCTTATTAACGATCTTACGATTTTGGAAATCTACGATTTTGATATAGGCTAATTGTCGTACGTTCGGTCATAAAACCGTCTTATTAATGCGATCGTACGTTCAACCTAAAATCGTAGGTTTTTCATAGACGTACAATTCTTACGCTTGCACATTAGCACGCACTCTCCTCCAAAAAGTCTCAGTAACTGTCTTTCGATTAAGTAGATATGCGACATTGGAAAATACACCGCCGAAATCGTACGATTGACGTACGACAATCATACGATTAGAACAGGCGAACGTCAGTTGATAAGACAGGCCCCTTAGTATTTCGTTTACGACCGACCATCAGAAACCTAGCATGCACGAGGTATATAAAAACCGACAGTAACGTTTTACTTGCAAATGATTTAAATGACTTATCCGGAATTTTGTTTTATCAGTCACATCTATTTCTCAAACTATACTTAAATCCAGAATCCTTTTACTCTATTGCTTTTATTTCATTCTTTTGTTTTTCATGCACTCGCTTTGCAAGTTACGTGGACTTAACTCCGTAATAAAAAGGTCATGAAAATTTGAAGATAAGTCCCTTTCTAGAGAACAACTCACATTTTCTCTTTTTTAAGTGATTGTATTTGAGGAAAGAAATCAATTCATGTTTGACTTCAAGAATTTATGAAAGTTTCTGAAGTTTCGTATCAATTGCAGTCTTGTTGACAAAGCTAATAAGAATACTTGTATCGCAATAATCTAATATAGGTGATTTTATAACAAAACTCAGTTCACAAGTTTGAAAATAGACTTCTTCAGCATCTTGTAAATCAAACAAGAAATACGTACAAGCCTTTGTCAATATGTCTGGTGTATTTAAGGAATTCGTGTCATAGTTTGACTTCTGCAATGAAAATGTGTTCCAGTTAAATTGTTTATCCAGAAATGCATAGAGCGTTAACTTTAGTGCAGGTATTAGTTGATTTTGCCGCACTGTCTGTCGTCTGTCGGCATGCTTGCCAATTGGCTTCATTTTTCTGGAGTAAAAGGGAATGGGATGATGATGATGATGCCCGTGCATTTGTTACATTTTTTTCAAGGGTAGATTTTTTCTATATTTTTGTCTATGATACAAAACAGGAAGAACAACGAGACACAAAGCTATCTGATAGATACGAGGTGCCGTAGCTCTTTCTATTACATAGCGCTATTTAATATATTCGTGTTTTTTTTTTTTAATTTTGAATGAGTAAAATTGTTTAAAAGTGTTAGAACTGAGTAAAGTGTTTTAACCATATCCATGGTCCGTGTTATTCACATTAATTACCAATAACCGTAAATTTTATCAAAAATCCCTAAACAAACCGCTTTAATAAAACCTTTTAATAGTAACTTGTGCACATTCATCAAATCATTATATTGATGGTTAACTTATACTAAACAAACAATTAATCCTTACAAATTTAAACAAAAGAAAAGTAAAATAACCTTATCACCAACATTTAGAAATGTTCATATCAAACAATGCAAGCAAATGTAAAAACGTTACAGAGGACACAATGTTTGTATAAATTCAGTCAAAGATTCTTGGGAAAATTACTAACCTTGTTTTTCTTTTACTACAAAAAAGTGTCGTATAAGTCCTGATTCCGCAAATTCTATAATTATTTTGCTAGACAGTGGTAATTTATTTAACATTAGGTTAATTTGAATGTCCTTTTGTTCTGATGTTCATTTTAATTGATGATATACAATTTTGTGTATACCTTCGCCATTTACACATGTTATTGTATGTATATGCTTTACACTGTCTTGTCATGTATCATGTATCTGTTTATCCTCATTGACCATTTGGTCCAATGGAATATTGAAATAAACTTATCAAACTTATCAAACTTATAACATTGCGCGGCATTGAGCCGAATAATGTGGATTTTTTCCCGAATAAAAACGATCTGAATATGCTTGATGGTACAGTATCTTATTGGATGCTAATCTGAGAATCATACAATGTATCAGCCTAACACACTGAAAATACAATAATTGTATTTGTACATATTTTATTCTTAACAAATTCGTTGTATCTACATAACGTTTTTTGTACTTTTAATTAGTCATTTTGCATTTCTTTAATGTGTATCAGTTCTTTATTATCATAGCATTACTATGTAAAAGAACAATTGTTTTTTTTAAACATTTGCTGACTGTATCTATGTAGCGAATGTCATGTGCTATCTGTTGTCAAACCAGGTCCCTAAAAATGCAAGAATGACTTAACCTTTGTCCAAAGACAAAAAGTTTGTTATGTATTGCGACCAACAATGGTAGCGGTCACGCCATGAATGCAGTAAACATAAGTATATTGAACTACGTAACACCGGTAGGGCCATTTCAACCTCATGAATTGTCGATTTCATCTTCATGAAAACACCATTTTAACTTTCTGAATTCCCGTTTTCAACATACAGAATTCACGAAGTCACGTTTTTAGCTTCATGATATCCCGATTTCAACTTCACAAAATTCACGATTTTTACTTCATAAATTCACGATTCCAACTTCACGAATTCAACTTCGTGAATTCAAGATTTCAACTTCACGAATTCACGATTTCAGTTTCATGAATTCACGATTTCAACTCCACGAATACACGATTTCAATTTCATGAAGTTGAAATTGTGAATTCATGAAGTTGAATTCGTGAAGTTGAAATCGCGAATTCATGAAGTTGAAATCGTGAATTCATGAAGTTGAAATCGTGAATTCGTTGAGCTGAAATTGTAAATTCGTGAAGTTGAAGTCGGGCATTCATGAAGATGAAATCAGGAATTCATGAAGTTGAAAATATCCCATTTCATAAGGAACTGTGTTAACTGTATTAATCAAGCCATTCGGCGCTTATTTCTGATATAGTCAATTTTATTGTTTACGTAAACATGTCTTGTATTGAATTGCTATTTATAATTTTACGCGGAATTCATATCCGCGTAAATATCACGCAATCGTAGCCAGAGGTCAATATTGTATTACAAAAGTTTTTATTAGAATGGATCGTTGACACGAAAGTACAAATGGTCTAATTGGTATTTCAATTAAGGTACGCTTATTGTTCACTTTATAATATGAGCCGCGTCACGACAAAACCAACATAGTGCGTTTGCGACCAGCATGGATCCAGACCAGCCTGTGCATTCGGGCAGTCTGATCAGGATCCATGCTGTTCGCTATCAGTTTCTCTACTTGTTATAGACTTTGTAAGCTAACAGCATGGATCCTGAACAGCACAGGCTGGTCTCAATTGGTTAATATGTTAATTGGTTATGTCATGACGCGGCTCATATTGCGTGTTTATCGTCGGTTTAAACGATACTTTTCCTTAAAGGGTTGCAAACCTCATGTGATACAAGAATTTCCCAGGTCAACAAAAGTCATAATCATTTAGACTTCACTGTTTTCTATGGAAGACAGATGGTGACATTTCAACTTTCTGTACTCTCGGGTTCATCTTCACGAATTCACTTTTTCAACTTTATGAATTTCAACTGAAATATACGAGATCTAGTGAATTCGTGATTTCCGTATGTTGAAATCGTGAAGTTCAAACTTTAATTCGCGAGATGAATTCGTCGTGAAGAAGAAATCGTGAATTCATGAAGTTGAAATCGTGAATTTAAGAATTCCTTAATGTTGAAATCGTGAATTCACGAAGATGAAATCGGAAATGTATGATATTAAAAATGTCCCCCATCAGTCTTTCGAAGTTTTCTTATACTAATTCATCGTTTCCAATGATGGGCTGTTTACTAAAATGATAAAATTCAATAACCTTATATTTAAAGATGTTTAACTCAAATTTTCATCTCGAATATTTTCATTACCCATTACATTTTTGTAATTCTAACAACCATAGCCCGATGGGAGTTTTTCTTATTATTAATTAATGCAAGTGTGAATTTTAAGTTGAATAATGATTCACATCGGAGACGTTGAGTTTACCCTATGAGTCAATACACTAGATGTACACAAGATGTACACAATATTTAGGAACCACCTCGCCAGGTGACACTGTGTAAATGATACAGGTTTCCAAATTATATATTTATAGTAGAAGATCATCGCATAATAATGATCATCGCATAAAGAAGTGTGCGCAACTTTTTCAGATTAAAGGAACTCCACAGGTTTTTTGACGTGTCGGGGCAGGGAATATTTTCCCTAGATTCGTGTACAATTTGATGAATATCTGGGCTAATATGTTGTGTGCAAATTTTCAGTTTATTCCCTCGTTTCATTTTTCAAGAATAATAATTTTTATTGCGCAAAATGACAAGAATTGAAAAGCGTTTACTCAAATCCGGCTAAGAATAGCACAGAAAATCGATTTTCAATTCAGTTCTCAGTATATTTCTTTGTTATCCTTTGTAGTGTGTACCATTTTACGTGCTATATTTTTAAGATTTTCAAACTTTATGCTTTTGGCGGTGCAGTTCCTTTAAGGGGACTCCACAAGTACTGAGGTTTTTTGACATGATGGAACCGAAAATATTTTATTTTTTCCAGATAAATGTACCGTTTGATGTAGATTCAGACCATTAATCTTTGTGCAAAATTTCAGATCATTCGCGCATATCGTTTTTTTCCAGAATAATTATTTAAATTGTAAAAATATGACCAAAATTGGGCTAACAAAAGAATAAAAATACGATTTTCAATTTATTTCAAAGTAAATTTCTTAACTATCTTTGCATATTTCTGTTTAAAGTGCCCCTGGTCATTTATGTCAGAAATTCAAATGTTATGTTTTTCGGCTTTTAAACCTTAGTGGAGTCCCTTTAAAACAACTGAGGATATACTACACAAAATATCCCAAAGTTGAAATTAGCTCTCATGGCATTGTGTGCGACTATTTGAACAGCAGAGAAATTTAAAATCGTTTCTACTTATATAATATAACAAAAACATTCGATACATTTGTTGACACACAGTCCTGTACGAAACCATATGAGCCGCGTAACGACAAAACCAACATTGTGCGTCTGCGACCAGCATGGATCCAGACCAGCATGCGCTACCGCGCAGTCTGATCAGGATCCATGCTGTTCGCTTATGAACTGTATAACAAGTAGAGAAACTGATAGCGAACAGCATGGATCCTGATCAGACTGCGCGGAAGCGCAGGCTGGTCTGGATCCATGCTGGTCGCAACTACATTATGTTGGTTTTGTCATGACGCGGCTCATATATGTTGAAATAAACACCGCCACCCACACTTCCGGTAGTTTATTAACATAACGTGCTTTTAGCGTATATCTAAATAGAAGTTCTGCTTAGTCAATAACCACTCTGTCACCTGAAAGCATTAACTAATTGTAACGACTATCTATTGAATGAATATCCTGTATGAACGTTTCATATTGATCAGGGTCTTTAAAGATACATGATACGTGATGTAAAGAACGATGGCGCCATTCTTGGTGTCTTCTTTACCAACCCATAGCCTGCTGGAAGTAGCTAGTACCTTGTCAGTGCAGACCAGAATTAACCGGAACATCTTTGCTATCTGATCATTGCCTGTACTGTTCGCTGATTAGTTAGTACATGTACATAATTTGAAATTTTCCTTAAAAATAATTAATAGTTGTGTCTTGACTAAAAGATGAAAAGTCCCTTTATACGAATTGTAATATAATCATATAGTTTACATTCATAAAATCCGTGTGTGGTTTCATTACATTGATTTATAGTTAAGATATGAACTTCCTCATACTCTGTGATACAATTATACAATAAGAAGGCAAAGTAATGTGACATCCTTTGTATAGTTTATATATACAACTTCATAAAAATCACTATTTACGAGGTTAATTTCAATAATATGCGTCTAAAATGGCAATCAATGTGGGAGTTTTATATATCACATTTGAGCCGCGTCACGACAAAACCAACATAGTGGGTTTGCGACCAGTATGGATCCAGACCAGCCTGCACATCTGCGCAGTCTGATCAGGATCCATGCTGTTCGCTTTTAGTTTCTCTACTTGTAATAGGGTTTGTAAGCGAACAGCATGGAATCTGATCAGACTGCGCGGATACGCAGGCTGGTCTGGATCCATGCTGGTCGCAAACCTATTATGTTGTTTTTGTCGTGACGCGGCTCATTTCAATTCCGACATAAAGTGAATGCATTTAGCGGATTCAGAAAATAAATAGAATGTCTTGTTGATTGGAAGTTGTTGATACAAAACTTGCCGAACGCTATATCAAAATTTATTGATATAAAACATACAAAAAAAAATTTGTCTGAAATTTTACTTACTTTAAAACACAAAAAAGAAAAGACAATAACAAAGTACTTACATGTACAACATATTTTTTATACCATTATTTTTTTCATAATTTAAATCATAATTTGACACAGTGAAAATTACAATACCACACGACAGGGTTTTTGGTTAACTACAACCATGCAACGTTTTATATGCTTTTTGTACTTGCTAAGAAGAAAATAATAACAATAAACAAGTTAAAGGTCGTTTATGTCACAATTGGCTGCGGTAAGAAATTGTTTTGTTTTTATAAGGAGTTATAAGTCAGGCAATTGACTGAACTGTGCTCATCTCATCATTGTGTATTTTCAATCCTAGCAGCTTCTGAAAGGCTCTTCTGTATTGCTTATTCTTCCACGCGTACACGATTGGGTTGACAATAGAGTTCATCACGCCAAGAAACACAAGAAAATTTGCTACAAGGACCTTATTTTGAGTAACTTGTGACACTTCCAGCATTGTTAATTCAATGATAAAGAATGGTAGCCATGATATGTGGAAAAATAAAACAACGATAGCAACAACGGTGTTCGTCTGCTTTGTCCTTCGGACGGTTGGATCGTCAGTGTATACAGTAGCCTCAATTTGAATCTGACGCATGTGCTTCTTCACAATCAAGTATATCTTTACGTATATTAAAAACATAACCAGTGCAAATATTATTCCACAAGTGTGGTTCCACAATCTAAAATACTTATTCATTACTAGCTCATATAAACAAAATGGCGACTTTTCAAAATCGTTTTCAGAAAACGGAATGAATGCGCAACAAAAATCAAATATCCAAATTCCTAAAACTAGTCCGAAAGCAATTTTCCTTGTCATAATATTCGGATATCGTAACGGGTACGCGATGGCAACAAACCTGTCCACTACAGTACAAACCAACGAATAGATTGATGCATTACATGCAAAAAGGATTATTTCAAATCTTAAAATACATGCAATTTTATTCCGTTCCATTTCCGGGAAAAGGAAAAAGGCAACTTGAAACGGCTGTGTTACTCCAATTATTAGGTCAGCAAGTGCTAAATTTGCTACAAATATTCCAGTTATATCCTGTAGACTACGAAATTTCAAAATTGCCACTAATACTAAAATATTTCCTATGATTATAGCAACCATTGACAATAACTGTAAGGTCATAGTAATTATCGCCGAAGTTGGTAACTGTCCTTTGTCCACTGCTGAAGTGTTAAGAACTGAAGAATAAGTTACATTAACACTGTTAGACATCCTTGGCTATTGTAAAATATATAGAAAGTCCAGCACTCGTTTGAATTTTAAAATGTCTTCAAATCAATTGTTTGCCACATAAATGAGTGTTTAAACGCAATAATGTATCCATTTTCCTTTACCTTATTTGTAAATTATAACAAACAATACATCGTATTTATAATGTTATTGGAATTCGAATGGCGCTTTTAAAAGTTAACTATGATTTTGATAATAAAACCAGCATAATTTCAATTTTATAATACCGATAAATGCTGTCCTGTAATATCGAAGTCATCGTATATTCATTTATCAAATGTGGCAGAACTAGAGTAAACTATCTTTTTATCGCTTTTTATAGACGAATTTGCTGTGGTAACTGAGCTCAGCATTAAGTATAAGACGATAATTAGCCCTCCAATATCCGTTTAAACAGGAGACTTTCATGAGTATGACATAGATTGCTAACATTTTAAAAGTTTCATTAAAAGGTAATCATCAAGGAACCAGATCATAGGCAATATATAAACGTTGGTTCAACAAGGAGGAAATAATAGATAGCTGATGCCATGGTAGATGTGAGAATACAGTACCTGGAGGCAATATGAACTTTGTAGCTTAAGGTTTCATTATGAAACTGTAACAGTGACAATTTAGCTAACAAGGCAAAACACGTTTTTTGGTTGCTGCTTAAAACATTAGATCATTTGTATTATTTTGTTTTAAGTCGTGTTAAACAATTAACCTCTGTTTTCTTGCTAAATGTCGATCCAGATTGTATTAAAATTTCTACTCCTGTTGTTGAAGAACTTATTAGAATGCGAACATCTTCTCAGGTTAATATATCAATCTCTCTGTTTTTACAACATTTCAAATCATTTTTCAAAATTGTAAGTCTTTGAAAAAACATTTTGATGTCCATGCGAATGCCAATATGTTGTCTGCCCAAATCATAGCATTCGGAGAAACCTGTCCAAAACAAAATGACCGGCCATGCATTGTGTTTCTGGAAGGATTCAATTTGTCAAGAAATGATGACACTTTCTGTAGTAGCTGAGCATGAAATTTTTCATGAATTATTTTGTTATGGTCAATATCCTTGGTGTTGAATTTAAAACATATAAGTGGTGTGCTGGAAACACTGTGTTTTTACTTTTCGCATGCAGTTCCAGGCAAAATATTTTGTTGACATTTGAGTAGTTGCTAATTTATTATCATTTAATGCTCTAATTTAAAATATCAGCAGTTATTAAAGGTATAAATTTGCACATTGTAACGAAGTAGCTAAACAATTTTTTTTTTGAAATTTTGATTTTCCATGGGTGTAAATGGATAAAATTTGTATCGAATTTACAAAAAGGCGTTGCATTCCCTGAGTCTTATTGTTGCTAGAATGTCAAACTCTTGTGATTTTACAGTCCTTCCAATTTGCAAACGATACAGTTGCTAACTGTAATTTGCATGTGTCTTAAAGCCATTTTCCGGTGTATTTCAGACATTTGGAATAGTGCAAGAAGCTTACAGTTATATGAATGTGTATTACAACCATTTAAAAGAGTCTAACAGACAAAAAATGTGTAATACAGTCACAAGACTAATGTCTTAAATTTAATAATAATAAAGAGGTCCACAGTTATTTGCATGTTTCTTACAGTCATTTGAAAATGTCTTACAGTTATACTGAAGTTATTAAGTAATCCAGCATTACCTACGTCAATTACTCTATATCTGAAATGTTTTTGTTGTTTTTTTTAGATTCATAGTCATGTTTCTTCGACTGTGGTTTCCGGAGAGCTATTTCTATTTCTGTATCAATTTTTAAACTTAAGATAATGAAGCCATGTGGTTTTGTAGCTCCTAAAGCTGACATGTGTCATGATATAGTGAGACTTTAATAAGTCGATGAAGACTTTCAAAGGATATTAAAATGAGAAATATAATAATAATCACCTCCCAAAAAAACTAACAGCAAAGTGCACATGACTCACATTTTCAAACATAACGACTTACTTTGAAACCTGATACTTGTACTGTTATATAAACACTTAACTTGATCACAAGGGATACCATTTTTTGTTTGCTTCACAAACACGCCCCCCCCCCCCCCCTGGCACCGCATTAACCACATGGAGAGCATTTAACTATCTATCACAAAGTGTATTTGTTAGCCGATTTACATGTTAGAGATTTTCATTAATTGGAGAAAAAAAAGAAAAAAAATGAAAACAATAAGGTTAACAAATCAAAAATATTAAATAATTACGGAACTTGAGCATACAATTTTATCATAGATAACTGAAATGATAATATACAAAAAACAACAACAACAAACAAAAAAGAAAACAGAATGAAACCTACCCGAGAAGCAAGCATTGTGCCAGACTTTAAGTACACTACGAAACACCGAGCCTTGATTAATCTATACATTCTTACTTAATTAATAATATACTGTTCTTTTCAATCCTTGAAAACATTAATAAACTGAAACCTTACAAAGATGGAGTCTTAATTGATAATTCGTTGCCACTATAGTCAGGCGAGGCTACACGGTTTTATGCCTTTCATTGACACCAACTTTTTTTAAATCTTGCTGTGCCAAAATTTGATATCGGACAATACCAAATTTGAAGCTGAATAACGTTCAAGACATGTATAATTTTCAGTAGGTTACTTCAAAATGGTTTGGAAGCTACTAAACGTATTTTCATACATTTAGTTTTTACTGGAACTATCTTACCTTAGCATAATTTAAGCGGAGTTCGCATTATCTTCTCTTGATTCAGTATTTCAATAAAACAAGAAAAAACTATGCCTTTTCATTATTTTAACATAAAACTAGACCGTTAAACATGTGAATGAGAACTAGATCAACAAAACAGTTTGTTAAATCAAGCATCCTGTGATTAAAGTGTCATAAACTGTAGAAAACAAAGGCAATATAATATATTGTTTCAATCATCTTAAAGTACAAAATGATGTTTTTAATTGTTTTTATACCCTTTTTCATTTATAGAACTTAATTATTGGTTTCAGTGTTGCCGCTTCAAATCAAATCATAAACTCGTAGATAAAGACGTACAAAGACTTGTGTAATTGTTAAACTGTAAAACGTATTTTTGTCTTTTCTTGTTTTTTTAAAGAAATGTTCGGAACTTGAATAAAGTACTTGAATGCGAACTTAGACTTATATTGCACTTTATATGATCTCAACGGAGGTAAATAATATAGTTTTGCACATGGTATGATCTCAACCGAGGTCAATTATATGAATTTTGATTACAATATGACCTTAACTGAGATAAATAAGATACATTTTGCACATGAAATGATCTCAAAGGAGGTAAGTAACTTTAAAGGTGAATTTTGCACATGCCATGATCTCAACGGAGGTTAATTAGATGAATTTTGCACATGGAATTATCACGGATTTATATTACAGTAATGTAAATCCGTGGTATGATCAAATAAAATGATTTTTTCTATCTCATGAGATGTTGAAAAAAATGTACATGAAAATAAGTTCTCAACGGAGGTTGATAAGAAGAATTTTGCACTTGATATGATCGCAACGGAGGTCAATAAGATGCATTTTTCACATGGTATGACCTCAACGGAGGTTGATAAGATGCATTTTGCACTCGATGTTATCTAAATGGAGATTAACATGGTGAATTTTGTACATGATGTAATCTAAACTGATGTTTACAAGGTCGATTTTGTACATTATGTTATCTAAATTGAGGTTTTATAAGATGAATTTTGCACAAGGATGATCAAATACAATATTTTTTTCTCATCAACTATTAATTTTTTTTTTTTTTAAATCTTATTGTTGTTTATTTTTCTTTCTCATATATTCGGCAAGAAAATCACGGCGCTCCCTTTAGATCAATTTTCAAAATAGAAAATGAATATAGAATGTAAGTGAAGACCATTAGCTTTCAGTATATCAAAAAGTATTTATTTATACTAAAAATGATTATCTTATTAAAGTTTGCACATATATGTAAGGAATAAGTACTTTCTTGATTCCGGAAAGGAAATCTCGGTGGCCGCTTTAAAATCCTATTTTTTCAAATACTCGCATAGTTTTTGTTAAAAATGAAATTTGTACCAATTCATTGTTCAATGATATCAATACAAATATTGGCTGGCTTTAAGATTATGAATGAATTTACTCCCTTGAAGTTGGTCATTTTTCCCACTCAAAATTTCCAAATCGCCGACGTTTCTCATGCAAACAAGAGATTAAATAATAAGTTACTGCATAAGTTATCTTAATTATTTTGTATTAAATAAATGGTAAAAAAGTGAATCAAACTTTTGTAATAAATGCAAAAAAGATATGTTAGGAAAAATGCGGCGTGTTTTCTCTCAGTTTTATTTAGAAATAGGTGGAAAGCGCCGGGTCGCAATAAAGGTTTGTAAATACTCAAAGAGAGGCGAAGCGTCATGCATGGCGTACTCGTGTAAACACGTTTTCTTAAACTCTGTTGCATATTTCAGGTACAAAAAGAAATCTATAAGAGTGCAAACGTGCATATGTATTGTATGGAATGGAAGATACGAGCTTGTAATTTTTTTTATTTGTTAATGTTTTCCATGTTAGGTCTAATATATGTAAACTTGTTTTATAAAGACGGGAACCTTAAATTAAAAGATTGGATCAAGAGGCATATTATGTGCTATGCACGGATACATAAAAAATGATAAGCATACAAGTTCGCATTTTCAAAAGTTATTTTTAAAAGGAACAATTTATATGTCTGTAATTTTTGCAATAAACGCCCTCCTTAAAATAGAGGTTAAAATTATACGATTTAAGTGCCGGCTGATTGCCGATTGTACACGTAAAGTTAAACATGCGATAATTTTAACAGTTTTTAATCCAGAATATAAAATGTCTTTTATTAAAAAAATGGGCAGAAGAAAAATGTCTTTAAATGGACGCGGCATGTGGTCAAATTTATTTGCTGAACAGAATGTCGTAAACAAGTGTTGCTGATCCATGCATGCTATCTTTTCATTTTTCACACTAGAAAACAAAATGACATTTGTCGACATATGTTCTACACTTTTGTGACAGCTGCACTGTCAATTAATACTTAATTATTTAAATATAGCGCTATATGAAAACAAGATAATAACAAATATCTATATATATATTCTTTTCATAGATATCATAAAAGTGATATTATTTTAAGTGTGAGATGAATACATTGTACACGTGTATGTGCTGTATTTTTTTGGCATTATTTTCTGTAACTTAAAACTACAAAAACCTCGCACCTGAAATGTTATTCTTTTATAATGAATAAAAATATCCTTAGTTTCATTACTTATCAAAAAGAAATTCTATTGAATTTTTCAATTAAATCTGTAAAAAAATATTTTATTCAAATAATAACTGCAATATCATTTTCAACATGCTTGAAATACTTGTATTGATATTATGTAAACAAAGGTAGTATATGGAATTGATAGGTACTCTCATTATTTCACAAAAGTAGGAAATCAGTTTAATTAATAATAATTTTTTTTTTAACTCTTATCTAAACTTCATGTTTTAAAATTCGAACTTCAAACTTCGTTACTTATAAAATCATACTTCAAACTTAATACTTATAACTAAACACTACAAGCTTCATACTTCAAACCTTCAACTTCCGACTTCATACTGCACACTTCAAACTTCTTCAAATGTAAAAATATTGACAACTCAACTCAACTCAAATCATTAATTTGTACATAAAGGCCTCCGGCCCAAAATACATCATAGGGTATAACATATAATAAAATGTTAAGTAGTTGTATATTGTGAAACTTAAGTATCATTTATTATATTCATAAGTTGATAGATGTAAATAGATATATTTTTAATAATGTCAGGGATTTGAGAAAACAGAAGAGCAGAGAAATCTTGAAGTTCTGGTCCATGTATATACCAGCTAAATAAAAAAATAAATTTGTCTAACAGTATCATATTTAACACATTAAAAAAGGCATGGTATTTCACAATCAGAGTATTAGCATTATCAAACTGTTGGCAAACGTTACATTTACGATTTCTCTTTTATAACATTATTATATCTACCTAATTCAATATTCAGCCTGTGATTTGAAAGGCAAAACTTTGACATAGCAATTCTATACTTTAACTGAATATCCATAGTCAAATATTTTTCAACAGTAAGTTGGCCTTTAAAGTTATTATAATGGTCACATCTACTAGAGGATTCAAGAGCTACTTGCAAGTCTAGTGTACAATAGTTAACCTTTGTTTAAACATTGTAATAAAAGCATTGACATCGCCAACATCTTGACTTATCCATATAAAACATTGTAATAAAAGCATTGACATCGCCAACATCTTGACTTATCCATATAAAACATTGTAATAAAAGCATTGACATCGCCAACATCTTGACTTATCCATATAAAACATTGTAATAAAAGCATTGACATCGCCAACATCTTGACTTATCCATATAAAACATTGTAATAAAAGCATTGACATCGCCAACATCTTGACTTATCCATATAAAACTGAATCCATATTTATACAAGTGTTCTAAGCTTGGTTGCCAGGCAGTTTCTACCAGCATCATCAAGGGATTTTAACATGTTATAACATTGCTTTGGATGTCTATGTGATGGCATGGTTAACAAATTACACCAATATCGAATACAATTTTTATAATATGTAGTACATAAAGGCAATCTACCACATTCACCAAGAACCATACATGTAAGTATAGTAGTTCTACGTACATATAAAATACTTTAACAAAATTTATCATGAATAGATTCTATTGTGTCTACATATTCATACCCCCAAATTTAGGGTACATAACAAAGTATCGGTTTGACCATGGAATCAAAAATCTAAAATGAATCAACAACAAAAAAATAACCAAAAGGTCTCTGATAAGCCTTATGGCAAAGAAAGCTCTTTGCGCCTGAGATACTAAATTAGAATGAGCAGATGACCATTACATATTTGATGTAAGTAAGATACCCATGTACTTATACCCAGAGATAATATTGATTTGTGTCCCACGATACACATGATTTTAAATACGTATATAGAGACTTGAGAGTATTCATAAATTGACCGTGAATTCCCTTCTTCTCTAAAGAAACAAATAGTCTTTTATGGTTATTTATTTTATTAAAAGCTTTGCGAAAATCTACGTAGATATTATAAAAACGACCACACTTTTTAGATAGATACTTCTGAACCATTGATTGTAAACAAAATGACATGTGTTTTTGTTACGAAATACTTTGCGGTGAAATTATTGAAATCCACTAATCTTGTATTTCAAATTGAACAGATAGGATCCATGCATAGTATTCCTAGTATATTGCTTTTTACTATAATTGTTATGAAATAATTAATTCATTTGTATGTTGAACTTTTATTACTTGGAATTGATTAATATAAGCTTATATGCTGATGACTACTTTTAATGTTTTAAATCAACTGTAAACAATTGTCTCTGTGTGCTTTGTATACATTATTGTTTAATTATATTGTTTATTTATCAAGTAGCGTTGAAATTGCCTTTCATTATTATTGAACATGTGCTTCTCATTTTGTCCACGTCGTTAATTAAATTGTCATATCTTTTACGCTACATTTGTATGTTGGACATTTAAAATTTGCTAAAACCTTCTTTATCAAGCTGTGCTAGATTAACTGTTTATTTGCAAGTGGAATATTTGAATGTGGAGTATGTTTCGAAAAGATGCTATAAATTGTTGTAGTTTAGTACTCTGCGTAATGGCAATAACGATTCTTTTTTCTTTCACGTGGAATAAAAATGAAAACGTTGACTGGAAGGAAAAGGTAAAATGCTATAGATTGTTTGTTTGTTTTCATTTTGTTTGTTTAAAAGTTTTGCGGAGCAGGCTTATTTTGACTCCAGGATTATAATATATATAATAAAAAACACTTATTTAAATTTGCCGTAGCTTACGGCCTTGTTTCTTCCGCAGCATTTATTTTACATCTAATATATCAAAACAAAACAATAACAGTGACCTAATGTCATTGAACGACGCCCGCCGTGGCGTTGTTTGCCGTCTGCCGCGTTATTCCTTGGTATTAACTCCATCTGGTCTATAGGTTCTTGATTTAATTTTTCACAAATTTTCTATTGTTTTTCGGTATTGGTCATTCCCATATAGTATTTCTAGTACCATTTTACCACGAAATTTTGCATTTCTTAAAGTAGAAAACAACTTTAGACACGTAAATTTAAACGTCATATTGTGTTGAGAGAAATATTTTCATGATGCATCTTTTTGATTTGTTAACTTTTCTTGAGAAATGCGTCATCATATTATATAGGTAACACATGGGTTTGTGGGTAACAGTAAAAATATCATCCCGAGGAAAATACTGTTAACCGAGGCGTAGCCGATTGTTTCTAATTGTTTCAAAATTACGATTCGGTCATCGTCGGATACCCACAATTGATAAACATGTCACATAAAATGCAATAAACCGTGGGTAAATTGAATCGATTTGCGTCGATATACAGAAACAGGTGCGTAAAATATCTACCAATGACATCGCGTTTTACAAATCTATATTCTTCAACAGCGGAGGTAAAAAACAATAAGAAACAATATGGCAGCGCCCACGGTTAAAAACTGTTGCACGTGTCTTGCTAAAATCAATGGCAAAAAATATCGCCAAATCAGTTCTTCTGCAAGCAAATATCAATCAGAAAGGAAAACATCACGTAAAAGTAAATTATCTATACTTTCTTGCTCGAAATCGTTTAATTTTTCGATGTTGAACTGTTCACGTCGTCTATGGTTGTCGCTATATTGTCTGTAATACCGAACGTCGTACAGAACGAGCGTTTTGATTGGTTTTAATCGCCTCATGAAATCGTGAGGCAGCAAATGAAATAGCTGCGTTTGACACACCTCTCATCGACTGAGTATCGGCAAAAAATCCCACGGCTGATAAATGTTAATGGTTCGGCCGTGGGTATCCGACGATGCGATTCGGTATGCCTTTGTCTGTATTATTTACAAATCTACAAGCAAATATCTGGGGTTTTTATGAAAACCTTCTCATTATTTTTATAATATTGTTATTTTATCAAGTACATGGAACTATGGTCAAACAGGAATTTTAGTAAAGTTGAAAACATGGTAAAAACTCAGAGAAATAACCTCTCCAAATTGCTCAACAAGAAACAGCAAATCATCGGACGAATGAAATGTGAGGTAGTATTATTTTTTTTATTTAAAACCAAAACAGTGTTATGACGTTTTTTTGTGTTTCTATTTTAAATTACTCTGCTGAAGTATGAGGTTATACAAAATGTCAAGAAATTGAGAGAATACATCTTAAATTTTGCAAACATATTCTAAATGTTCAATTGTCCAAAAGTTATGTAGGTGTGTATACGGTGAACATGCCCGTTTTCCTTTCCATATTAATCGTTATGTCAGAATTATCAAATTCTGGTTTAAAATTTTGAATACGAAAAATTGATTAATTAAAAAAATAAAATTTGCTGCTGGAAACTGGGCTCATATCGGAAAGAAATTATAATATACCTATGGTTTTAGCTATATTTGGGAATCACCACAAAATGTTGATATTAACTGTTTCATTACATGTTTTAAGCAGCGGTTAATAAATACTTTTTTTGCAAGACTTGAATAGCAGTTTGGCTAACAATAGTGTTCTATTTGTTTTTAAGAATGTTAAACAAGACTTCGAGTAGGAAGATTACCTGAGTGTTGTTAGATCAAAAAATTGTAGACAAGTTTAAGCAAATTTAGACTCTGTTCATATAAACTACATATTGAGTCCGGTAGACACAGACAGAATAGGATAGAAAGGAGCGAGAGAGTTTTCGAACATGAGAGTTTGCGAAGTATGTGGATCAAATGACATTGATGATGAATATCATTTTATTTTAAGATGTACAAAGTATAAAAGTGTAAGAAAACGATATATAGACAATTATTATTACGAACGTCCTAGTGTGTTTAAACTCACAAAATTAGTTTAAATCAAAGAATGTACACACTTTGAACAATCTAACTTGCTATCTGAATTGTGAATTGAAAATAAGGAGTAATTTGTTACATGTTATCCGACTTTGTATAAATAACTATTATTATATCACTCTTATGATACTGATATGTATATATATTTATATAAGAATATTCATGTTTTTGTAATGTTTAGGTGATACCTTGATATATACAATATTTCTGTTAAGCTGAGGACCGTATGCTCAAGTCAGAAAATAATCAAATATTTGTTCTGTTCTGTTATGTTATGTTATTTTCATATTTATCACATACTTATACCGATTTAGCGATTCCGTAAAAACGGTATTGCACGACCGTGCATATATTTTGACGTGACGTCATTTGCGTTGTACAAAATTTAATAATGTGTAAAGACGCGCTAAATGTTTGCGATACACTATATTTAACTTTGACCAGTTTTCATTTTGGGTATGTAAGTTTAATACAAAATTTATTGAACTCGTTGAATAAAAGAATTTTATACTCGCAATAGGCTCGCAAAATATAATTTTATTCAACTCGTTCAATAAATCCAGTATTAAACTTACACTCAACCAATATCCTTTATATATAAAAACTTATGGATATAAATATTCAGTTTTTTTAAATACTGATTTAGTATGAAGATACGTCTTAGCATGTGATCAATGGTTTGTTCTTATTTCAAATCATCGTTTCATCATTCTCATGAATTAAGGTAAATTTTTACTGAGGCCGGTGCCAGAGAAAGGCGTGAACAGTAGTTGTACACACTTTTACACACATGAAAGATTAATCAAGCCAGCAAAATTTTTTTATAAGAACATTAATTATAACTAGTATGACACTTATGCGCCTCAGTCCTATATGGTGTTAATCAATGGAATTTAAGAATAATGGCATAGTAATACGGAATATTTGCAGTGCAGTCTTTCAAACGTAATCGAAAATAATATTGTAGTCATTTACACAAACTGTAAGTACATTAAAAACTGTGCCAAGCTGTCAAATAAGGGCGGATGGCCTATGTGAAATGTCATTTTAGTCTGACAATATCTGCTTCACAGATATATGATGAATTGTGACGGGTTCATGAAGCATCTGTGCTACCTATAATGTCAGGTTTTAGGTGGCACAAAACATTAAAGGTGGTAAAACAACCTTAAAAGATGCCCCAAACTTGGCATGCTTATTACTGCAACCACCAAAGCTAATGTTGCTTCTGTGGTAAAATCTAACCAAAACAAGACGCTAGTCGTACATTGAAAGAACTTGCTGATAGTGTTGGTGTATCACCGGGATACGTTCTATGGAGTTTAAATTAAAAAAAGATTTGTGCTTGATGGTTTCAACTTCTCTTGGCGTTAAAAAAGTGCAAAATATATTTTTTTTTAAAAGTACATAAATCGTGACAAACGTAGAATTTCCAAACTGTTTACAAGTGATGAAACTTGTGTATATTAGTTTTTGCTCCAGAGACGTGGTAAAAATAAGCAGTGGTTAGCAACCAACAAGAAATGTTTGTATGTCATTTTTCAAATTTGATGGACCTATTGCTCAAATTCCTGTTTCAAACAAACAATATATCGTATTTTTTTAAGAACAATATGCTAATCCAAGATGAAAACGTTCTACCAGACACATAAACCTGCCACCGGATTTAGAGGCCTTACCCTAATTCATGACAATGCAGCTTTTCCCAAGTGCACGCTAGTTCAGAGGTTCATAGAAAAGCAAAGTTTACGTTGTATATCTTCCTCACCCGCCTTATCAACAGGACCTTAGTGTTCTTTTTTTATTTCTTTTATGACTCACAAAGTGCGTTACATACTGTCTGCGAGCATGGTGTATAAGAAGTGTACTTTTCTGCCTTCACTGCTTTGATTTTCAAGGCTAGAAAATGTATTTTTGTTAAGGGTGAAAACTCCATGGATTAAAATAAACTGTATATGACTGCGCCTTACAACGCGGTTAGAAGAGTCACACTGCATTATCTTAAAGAACGCCAAAAGTAAAACACCAATTAAAAAAACGGTTGCTAAACGGTTAGTGTGTTAGCAAATGACTATTCATACCTAATTTGATTATAAAACTGATTACAAAACATGTTGCAATATTTTCCTTCTATCATTCTTCAACTTCTTCTTTTTCTTTTTAAAGAAATTTTATGCAAATCATTTACATACTCGTATAAAACAAAAAAATATATATAGTCAGAATGAGTTGTAATTTTCACTTGAATCTATTTTTGAAGGAGTTGAACAGAACAAAAGGTACACAAGCAGAAGTAACAGATGCCGGTGGATGGTGCCCGATAGCCTCGAAAACAAAGCATTTCGGATTTGACAAAAAGCTTGCAATTACTTAAGTCAAGTTTTTCGAAGGTATATTAATAGAAAAATAACCTGTTTCAGCTAAAAAATAACCAAAGATATACTAGTTAGACTTGATTTAGTTACAAGGGCAACGAAAATCTGTAAATGTTGTATGGCAGCTATGAAGTTAATTTTCAATTTTGTTTCACTTTTATGTTTTTTCGTGTTATTCCAGTAGAATTCCTGCAAACGATAACGTAAGCCTATAACAAAGAACCAGGGGCATTCGGGACTTGCACATTTTTGCAGTTAATGGTTAAACTTTGTTTATTCGTTGACAATTTTTGAAACGTAAAATTTGAAAACAATCTTATTTTTTCATGAAAATTATCCCGAAACGAAATAGTCGTCAGTTAATAACAATTTCTGCATTAAAATGCGAAAAAGGTGTAGTTCGCCAGACTATCAACAGCTGTAGAATCTTTTGAAATATTATGTTAGGTTTGAATGAATTTTATTAATATGAGAATCCGTGAGAAATCTTAACTGAATTGTATTATTATTTTTTCTGTTTTAAGGAAATTACATTGCAAGTTTTGGTGACGGTCCAGGTAAATTTAAGGAAGCTGTACTTGGAACAGGGCTCATAAAAGCATACGATGCATATGATGGCGCACCATTTTGTGAGGTTACAAGCAACGGTCTCGTGCAATTTCTTGATCTTTCTTTACCGCAATTTGGTTTACCAGTTTACGATTTGATATTGTGTCTTGAAGTAGCCGAACATATACCCAAAGCCTTTGAGGAAGTATTACTAGGTAACTTAGTTCGACATGCGCGAAAAGGTGTGATTCTTAGCTGGGCAAGGCTAGGCCAACCGGGCTATTCTCATGTCAACAATCGATCTCCGGAATATGTAATATCTTGCATGGATAGGCTCGGTTTTGAGATTCAGAGAGAGTTTACCAAACATATTAGAGGTGGAACAACAAGAGATTATCTTCAACGTAATATAAATGTGTTTGTAAGAAAAGTTAGACACTCAGCTGACGAGTTATCATATAATGCTTGATGTAATTTAAATGATCGTACAATATTGTTATGAAAAAATCGCCAAATAGTTATGTGAAAACAAAATTATTAATACTAATTTTGGTATTAGAAAGCACGAAATTAAACAAACTGATAACACGTAGGTGAAATAAATGAAATATATTCTGATAATTCATACAACTATTATATTATAATCATTATGGTAAATTTATTGTGCTGTAAAAAAAGTTGGTTTGTTAAAGAATGTTTATACTTATCCAATATATTTCAGCATTTTACTAAATAAAATAATAATATTCAAAAATATTTGTCTAAAAGTTTAAGAATTCATGAGTAATTGTCTAAAATTTCATATAACCATACATTATTGTCAAAAAGCTGATGTATTCATAAATGTGTGTCAAAAATTGTATGCATTCATAAGAGTTAATGTACATGTGTCAAGTATACATCGCCCCATTAAAGCAAAAAGGTACCAAGCGACATTTTTGCCAAAAATGTCTTTTTAACATTTTTCATTATTTTTTAATGTTATCTTTAATCTGTAGAAATATCTCTGTAGTATCATGGTTATTTACAGACATATAAGGTTATGTAAAAAGGTACTATGTCAATATTTTCCCATTCAGTAATGCAAAAAGGTACCATATGCATATCAGTTTGAGCAAAAAGGTACCAAGTGTCACATAGTACCTTTTTGCATTGTATTAGACTACATATGTTTCGAGCAATTTATTTTAATGCAAAAAGGAACCATGTGTCACATGGTCCCTTTCTGCACACAAAGAATTTACGACCCTTAGATATATTTTATATATATCATTGTTTTCTTGGTACCTTTTAGCTTTTAATGAAAATACAATCTAGATGTTGCTAAGGACATAAATAACAATAAATCCTAGAGTATTGTTTCTGTTTTAAATTGAGGAATGATAATAACAGTGCGAAGATAATGATAGTGTTATAAATGACTTCTTCACCAAAAATGTGGACCCGTAAAAAGAAAAGTAATTGACTGTACTCTGCCAACAAGATACATGGGTTATATGGAAGGAGAAGCATGACAGGGAAGCGTACATCAGCAAATAAACTAGATTATGATATAGTTAAATTGGTGACACAGAATAAAGAGTAATTTCCTAAAATGAAATTTCATTATACAAGAAAAAATACTGAAAGAAGCAATACCTATCTCATGACTATGACTTAAACATTAGAAAGATGTGGAAACTGTAAACTATTGAAAGTGAAAAAGAAGAAACAAAACCTATTAAGCAACATACATATAGGTAGCCAGTAAACACAGATGGCACGATCAAGGAACAATATTGAACATCAAAAAAACAGAAAGAAAATTCACAAGAAAAGAAAAGATTTAAAAAAAGTTTTAGCAAAAAGGTGAACATGCGTTTATGTTGCATGTTTTGATCTCAAATCCGCTGTAACAACCCCTTGCTCATTGTGAGTGAGTTTTACTATTTAAGAAACTCTGTTGCTACACACAACTTGACAGTATATTCTTTATGAGCCAAAAATGTGCAGTCGTGTATGGGATAAAACCAACTGCAAAGAGAGGCATGTTCTTGAATAGCTTCCTGCTTAATAAAAAAACCCTTTTCTACTTGCCAAATGGTTATGTCAAATAAGTCATATATTTTTCAGATTTATACGGGGGACAAAACAGAAATTGATTCATAGCTGCGTCTCTTCTTTTATATTATCACAAGATCCAAGTTTAAGATTGATCACAAATTTCTTGTATCGGGTCACTCACAGATGGAGTGACAACTTGACTCTTGAAGGGGCAAAGAAAATAATTCCTGTATAATTATGTATCATTCATATCACTGGCCAGAAAATCACAGCCATACATTGCTGTGCCAATGAAATATAACCATGTTTTTGATTTCAAATACAAAAAGTCTTCATTAAAAAACAGTGTCCGAGACTCAATTCATCCATTGACGGACAAAGAGTAAACTGGCTACAAGTGGAATGGATACAGGTACCAAAGGAAAGCCAAAAGTCAGTATTTGTAAATTCTAGAGCTTTAATGCTGAAGATTTTATGGAATAGAAGTTCAGAATACAGAATCTAAAGTATTAGTGGACAAATGGTGAACAATTTATGAAGTAATGATACCAAACCTCCAGTTTCTATTCAAAAAAAATAACTGGTTACTTTTTGTGCAAAGAAAATTATCCAAAAGATTTCCATAATATAATGCCACTTAACCAACATAAAGAAAGAAAAGGATTATGTCACAATGGAATCGGATTGAGAATGATTCTGATTTTTACTAACAATGTAAGAGATTTTGACATAGGGCATTGAGATTGGTCACAGAGGAAGACTTTTTAAAACATGCAGCTGTGATAGTTGTATCAGAAATTAACTGAAAACACAAGAATTTATATTATTAGTTGTATCATTGTGAGATAAAATTGTAACCCAAATGGATGCTTTTGTTTAATATTGTTGGGACAAAAAGGTGCCAACTGCCATATGTACCTTTTTTGATATATTCGACAGCAAATGTTAAAAATCATACAATGCAAAAAAGGGGCCAAGCGTTCATATGGTACCTTCTTGCATTTTGTCAGTCAAAATATTTGTAGTGCAAAAAGGAAACCATTTCCTTTAATTGCATTAATTATCACTAATTAGTAATATATATAAAGCTTTTTCCAAAAATTTTGAGCATGTACATTCAAATATTATCTAAATATATGTGACAATTCTTTGCCATGTTGTAAAAACCTGATTTGATATGGAACTTCAAATCTTTAAACGCGATTTTCTCGAAAACATGAAAATGTCACTTGGTACCTTTTTGCTTTAATGGGGCGACATGTATTTGCTATTTATAGAGATAAAGCACATTGGTTAGTTTGGTGTTATAT
Source organism: Ruditapes philippinarum (assembly GCF_026571515.1). NCBI lineage: Eukaryota > Metazoa > Mollusca > Bivalvia > Venerida > Veneridae > Ruditapes > Ruditapes philippinarum. Next base: position 38,540 of record NW_026858420.1, on the reverse strand, counting down.
AGAAAAAAACTTGTATAAAAAACTTGATATACTTTCATGTATTAAATTATTTTTTCTAATATAGTATCCGTTATTTTACACATATGAGTAGAAAGTACAGAATAAAGAGAAGGCTTTTAGCAACATACAAACAAATATTCTGTTGTGAGCAGACACAACCAATGTTTTTGAATTTAAAACGATTATGACCATGTATTGACAGTCCAATGTTTTACAATGAATAGTTGGCATTGAAACAAGTCAAATTTATCTTGAAGCGAGCAAGTATAATCTCTATGAATATTAGGCCGCTTTTAAGAACGTCTTGGACAGGTAATCATTACTTAGAGCAAAATCCCGAGACAACAAATGATAAGCGATATATATGTAAGTAAATGATGAAACTAAAATGACAAAAGTTGTAAATAACTGGTTATTTAAAATTACCACCATATACAATGTACCAGAAGTGGTGTAACATATTATTCCTCAAAGTCAATCATTTATTTTACTATTATGTTTAGTCTGCACTTTAAAAGACAAATTTTCACGTGACAGTGGTCGGGCGTATGACAGTCAGTACAATATCACAATTACTGTTATATAAAACTGATACAGAAATCCCATTTATTTTATCAAAATGCTATGAATGATTATATTTCAGTCACAGACTGTTTAATTCTTCAACGAAATACCTAGAGGTGAACTAAATAAAAGTAGAATTATCGCTGGTCATTCCAAGCCCCTCACAAGCACGAGGAGATTGTCAAGACACCTCTTACGACCTCTTGCACCTCGTGCGATCGTTTCAGAACTGATCTGAATTGAAAAGACGTGCTCACAGCGCGTAATCTATATTCAAATGACCTATGACGCAATTAAATCAATATGTAATTAGTTAAGCCAGGGATTTTGTTGATACATTATTTCGTCCCAAACTGAATTATAGCAGGCAAATGTTCACAGGTAATTCTTTTTAGTTTAGCACTGTAAACTATATCATGTATAGTATAAGATAGAAATAGATAGATAAATGACCTCGATCTTTATTTGCGCAGTACTGCCAGTCAGCAGCTTAAAATTGCCTGACATCAGCGACATGTCGAAAATTTATTACATGTACAACTATAAATAATTAATAGCAAATCTGCAGAACATAAATCATATATATTTGCAAAGAAGAAAAATTAAATGACATCGCGAACAATTTTGTCATAAAAAATAAAAATGCATTCATATTGTATTAAAAAAACATTTTGCAAGTTTAATGAAAAATTCAGGGTCAAATTCCAGGCAAACTTCTAAAATAGTGTAATATATACCTGATGAAGACTTTTGAATCGAAATGTTGTATATTTTTCAAATAAAATAATTACAATTTTAAATTGAAACTGGAGTTGATTTCTATATTCTAGATTTCTATATTACAGAATAGTGTAAGCAAATTTATGTTTTATGTTAAAAGTTTCTTATTGGTCACTTATGATAAATATCAATCTAGAGACCGAGTAATAATTCAATAAAGGGGACGCTGGTTTAACTTCAATGTATGGAAAAGGCAGTCTGTTAAATGGAAAGTAATATACACATATAAAATATCTGAAAAACTAAAATATAAAAACTATGCTTCCAATTAGTAAAGCTTTCTAAAAGTACAATAGTAAAAAGCATAATTGGTAGTTTCGCCTATTTCTGAAAAGCGAATCGCATTCCTATATTTTAATGTATTTCAAACTTGTTGCTTAGTAAAATTTTGTGGATGAAATGATCCGTGTAAAAATTACCTGCACTGATGAGGCATACAAATTGATTTTGGTATAGTTCGATTCGATAAAACCAGTAAAAATTATCATTATCATTGCATATTTTTCTTCATTTAAATATCTATCAGTCGTTGTTGTTCCAACTGCTATAAAACTATGAAAAATGCTTCAATACTGATGAAACTTGGCACAAATGTTGACTGAACCATAGCCTCTGTAACAGCATGCTCAATCTTAAATTTTCTGTTACCATGGCAACGGAGGGACGTCTCAAAATTGCGTAAAATCAATATTTTGCATTGTTGTTTTTTTTCCCATCAAAACTGATTTCAAAGTGCTGCAACTTCTCAATGCAATGAGATAGAGCAAAATGCTTTTCATCGTTGGTTACACGTCACCTTAAGATCGACATGAGGCCACTTTTAGCCTGTCACATGTCCAAACTTTTCTTGGCGATGAGGGGGACTACCGCCCCCTTCAAACCCCCCAAACAGAAGGGGGAACATCCTCCTTCTGGCAACCCAACCCCCTGATGTATCGTTTTGAAGGGGGCCGCGCCGAAAAATTGGTCATTTTTTAAATATCATTTCTCAAACGACAAACGACAAACAGTGTTTGGGGCCTAAATAGGGCATTTTTTCACTGTTTGAGGCCTCAAAAGGGGGGGGGGGCAAAAAGCCGTCAAAACACGTCTATAAAGAAGAGGTAAAGGGTTAACAAAAAAAGGTGAAAAACCTTGGCATTACCCAATATCTAGATTTCCCATGTAAATACGTAGCCTTACACCTAATTTTTGTGAAAATTGTTGTTTTTCGGCATCTTTTTTATTTTTTTAATTAATGTACCAACAATTAACTGTATCATCTTTATTTTTCACCGGTGTATAGAATCAACAAGTGTTTTTGCTCTTTACTTTTCCATCTTCATTTATTTTTCATATGACATTTGTGTTAAAAAACATTTTAATTTAATGGTATTACATACATGATATCGATGTATCAATGCTCATGCTCTTATCATGTCTGTCCAACGCCATTGAATGTATGCCTTTGAATATGTAATATCTTTATATATTTTAATAAAATTATTAAATAAATGTTATGCTGCCCTCACACATAAACCACGCCCTTACTGCGACCTGAAAACTAGTAAGATAGCATTTTTCTTTCGAAAATCGTTGGTTTTCTTTCAAATTTTCAAATAACTCTCGCAGACGGTCCGGGGCTCTGCAGTCTTGTGTTCAGTACGTTTTCTCTATGTCCTCAATACGACCCTTCTACGTCCATGGCGTTTCCACTGCGACTGTATTGCGTCCCAAAGTCGACCCTACGGCGATCATCGGCGACCCAGCTGCGACTGTGCTATGTTCTCTGCGTCCTAACGGCGCCTCTACGACGACTATTACGTTTGTCCGGCGACTGTCCTGCGACTGTACGACGACCCTACTACGTTCTTGCTACGTCTATAAAAACAATACTTTTTACCAGTAAATTTCATTCTGAGTCTGACCTTCAACGAGTGAAGACGTATATTTAATTAGTATTAAGTTAAATCATCCATATTATTCCAAAGATGAGAGGCGGACGAGGCAAAAGAGCGAGGGTCTCTAAAGTGCTACAAGTTGACCCAGTCGCCGCTTCAGATATGCAGTTTGGTAGAGGTTCACAGTGTGTAGAAATCGCGGCTTCATCCACTGGCGGAGACGCATACAAACAGTCTTCTAGTGGTCCACAGTCTGTTGAAACAGCGGCAAGGACGCAGGAGCGTCGCCAAAGGTTTCCGAGCAATTTCTTGTAATTTCATCGGTGACTCTACGGCGTCCTTAGTACGAGTGTACTACGTCTAAAATAAATTTTGCGTTCTTATTGCGTCCTTACTACAATGCTGCTGCGACTATGGCGACTCCACTGCGATCCCACGGCGACCTAACCAGGACTAAGCAAGAACGCAGAGTTTCTGCGACTGTTTTGTGCATGTTCAAAATAGTCGCCAACGGTCTGCGACCTTGTGCGTCCTTGGGTTCCTCGCTACGACCTCGCTGCGTCCCTGCTGCGTCCATGGCGACTGTGCTGCGTCCTGGGTCGTAGCAAGGTCGCAGTAAGGACGCAGTAAGGTCGCGAGGTATGTGTGAGGGCAGTATAACGTATAACAATTCCTTTCCCAATCAGAAAACCACGTTAAAATAAAAATGCAGCTATTGTTTATTTAGCACAACTACAACAATTTGGTGATTTGGCAGAATGTTTATCACGGGTGTCAAGTACCGATAATTAAATTACCAATGACACGTGGCTGATGTTTATTGGTCGCGCGTTTTCACACACATTTAGATAATGTGATTAAGAGGAACATGTATTGACTTTAAGATATTAAATACATTTTGTAATTTCTTAACCTGTTGTTGTCGAAAATATTGCTTTTGAAGATTATTATAGCAATATTTTGCTCAATGTCAAATATAGTATATGTTATTCTCGAAATATATTTAAATCAAAATTAATCGAAAACATGAAGATCGTTTTCTAATAACAATCATTTATTGATTGATTGGTATTTTGTTATTTAATTAATTCATAATGTAAATACCATAAAAATATAATTATAACATAAATTAAGTAGGCATGTAGAACAATTCATTGCCGATATAACATGCATGCGTTTGTCACAGAAAAATAAACTAAATCTTTACAAAATTGTAGAAATTGTAGATATGAATAAATACGCAATTCTCAAATCGCGCATTTTCATTATTATCATTATCATAATTCCTTCACTTTTAGTCAAGGGCCTAATTTGTTATATCATGCTCAAGCATTTATATTAACAAAAATTATATATTATATATAACTGCCATGTAGCCATCCTACAACTCTATGTAACATAGCATTTAACAAATAAAAAATGTTAAATTATTGCTTTACATTAAGTTTTCAATATTTTATCGGATACTTTTATAAAAATTGCTATTTGCTTTAAATTATTTTCTCGAAGTATCTGTGATTCTTAAGTACAAAAATTGAGATAGTGGTCGAAATGTCTTACCCACTAGGGATCGAAAAGTCATGCAAAAGAGATCTTAGTGTCGAGAAGTCATCTTAATATCGTAAGGGATCGAGAAGTCAAGGGGACTAAGTGTCTTACTTACATTTATGGCACAAGTAGAACCACCGACGTTCCGTAGGCTAACTTGATAGCTTCCTCACATGAAAGAATCCAAAGTGCCTGTCGGGATTCGAACCCACAGCGGTGAGGGGCAAATGGTTTGAAATCAACGACATTAACCACTCGGCCACGGACGCCCCGATTAATATGTAAGCTTATAGGGTCAAAAACTTTGTAAATTTTTCAATCAAATGTAAAACATTTTCTCTGTGTGCTTTCTATACATATTCATATGTTACAGATATTGTTAAAAGTTAAACTATTGTTAAATATGGTTATCTATCTAGTAGCGTTGAAATTGCCTTTCATTATTATTAAACATATGCTACTCATTTTGCCTACGTCGTTAATTAAATTGCCATATCTCTACGTTTGTATGTTTGACATTTTTTTTTTTTTAAATTGCTGTGCTAAATTAACTGTTTGTTTGCAAGTGGAATATTTAAATGTGAAGTATGTTTTGAAAAGATGCTATAAAATGTTGTCGTGTATTACTCTGCGTAATGGCAATAACGATTCTTTTTGCTTCCACGTGGAATAAAAATGAAAACGTTGACTGGAAGGAAAAGGTAAAATGCTATAATAGCTATAAAAGGTTATAGTTTTTTTCTTTTTTCTTTTAATTTTCTTTTTGTTTGTTTACATGTACTGCGGGACGGACTTATTTTGACTCCAGGATTATACATTATATATTGAACAATCATGGTAGCGGTCTACTACACAATGTTTCATGCTAAATATCTAACCTCTAGACTGCCATTGTCAAAGCAGAGAAGATGTTTTTTTATTATAAAAAAATGCAACAGACGTTAGTGTAATTATTATAAAGGTAGATATGAACAAATAAAAATCGATATGTAATACAAAGAGCATTGAAACACGAGGTTATCTGATTTGCACGAGGGGAGTTTGTGTTTTGTGAGATTTCATCAACATTTTAAGGTTTAGATTGAGTTCTTCTATTCTTCGCCGGCCTAGGAAGGCTTGGTATCTTCCTCGCCTGATCTCTGTCATCCTTGATCACATTCATCCATCTTATAGCTTGACAATACGATAGACTGCAGATGTGACCCAATCCTCTTGTAAATGTTGTCCATCAAACAACTTTTAGGAATTTATCATTTTCTTATTATAAATTAATCATTCTTTTTTCAAAGATTAGTGATAAACGTTTTGGATAATTAAATTGTACTAACACTTGATCTAGGTAGAACTTCTATAAGTCGAATTTCGAGTAGTCGATTTTATTGATGTGTCGAAGTAAAATGAATCTCCCGATTTCTTCCCCTATATTTTCTTTATAAAAACCTATACATGGGTCGAAATTTAAATGTTCGAAGATTTCTCATGGTCCGTGGTACAACGAATACAATTGCAATCCGATTATTTTGACAACCTTTATCTCATACCCATTGTTTACAAGTGATCTGGCCACGAAAATCAACTTGTGTAACTGATGTTAATTACCGGCCGTGTGTTCTAACAGCTTTGTAGGCGTATTTGATAAAATGTTCATAATATATTGTTACTATTCACATTGCCTTAGTTGTTTTCGAAAAAATGTTTTCATAGGGAACTTACCTGACCCGGTGTCGCGAGCGTGAAATTCACACTCTATTTTTACTATGAGCTTGTTTAGTTACCTTTTTTAAGCCTTATTTAACTCCCTTGTAAAGGTCTTGCAAGTCCCTTCGCTTATGTACGGTGGCACAAAGATGAAATATGTGTTTGATTTTATCTATCCCGCGCGCACGAGATACTATGTCATTGCCACGAGATACTATGTCGTGGTTACGAGATACTATGTCATGGCCACGAATTACTAAGTCGTGGGCACGAGATAATTAAGTCGTGGGCACGAGATACTATGTCGTGGACAATTTGTAAAAGTTGTAAACTTTTATTTCATATCGAATATATATGTATCAAAATCATGTCCTTGATTCAAATCTAGTGCACTCTGTAAACAGTATCGAAGAATGTGCATAAAGCGATCCCACTCTTAAATTGTATGTATTTAGGTCATTTTTATTGTAAAAAAGCGGTTGCTTATCTAATATAAATCAATTGACTTTTTACTAAAAACAGATTCTGTATATTGTCGTTGAAAAATGGTGCATTCTTAAATTGAATGGGTTGCAATCTTAATCGAGTATCTTATTAATATATATGCCAAAACAGTTGCCACTCTTGTAACAGCGTCGCACATATTCAGGACATTGGTGAGACTACAATCGTGTTGCATTTCTTATTATGCCAAATATAAGGAAAGAAAGATCCTTATTGCTGCGCACTTCAGATGAAAGGAACCAGAATACTTTCCGGGCTGAATCTACCTTTCTTAAAATAAACATCTTGAGAACGTAAATTTAAACGTCGTTATTCGATGAGATAAATATTTTCTTTTCTAATTCGTTAACTTTCCTGAGAAAGCTGCTCACATATATAATAGATATATGATCTAACTTGTTCAAAATTATAGATTTGGTATGCCTTTTCTATAATTATACAAATCTTACACGCAAATAATCTGTTATTAAACATTCACATATACTTTCATAATATGATATTTTGATTCAGTACATGCAAGGGCAACTCATGTCAAACGAGGATTGAAGTACAAGATTGAAAACATCGGTAAAATACTCAGAGAAAATAACCTCTCCAAATTGCTCAACAAGAAACAGCAAATCATCGGAAGAATGAAATGTGAGGTAGTATTATTATTTATTAAAAACCACAACTTTGTTATATTCATACACATGTATATCAAAAACTTATGAATATAAATATTTCAAACAGTTTTTTTTAAATACTTATTCAGTATGAAAATATGTCTTAGGATGTGATCAATGGTTTGTTCTAATTATCTAATTAGATAATTATCATCATTCTCATTAATTAATGTAGTATGTTACTGAGGCCGGTGCAAGAGAGCGGCGTGAACAGTAGTTTATACTTACTATTACACATATGACAGGCCAATCAAACCAGTCAAATTAATATTGTTATATGAGACTTCATTACAAGTATAATAATTATGAAAATTATGCGCCTCCTTCCTGTCAGGTATTAATCAATGGCATTTATGAACAATGGCATAATAATATGGAATATTGGAAGTCTTTCAAAAGATATTGAAAACATTTGTTGTCATTTACACAAACTGTACTACGTCAAGTACATTGAAAACTGCGCCAAGCTTTGAAATCATGGCGGCTGGCCTATATTAAATGTCATTTTAGTCTGTATATTAAATGTCATTTTAGTCTAACAATATCTGCTTAACAGATATATGATGAATTGTGACGGGTTCATGAGGCATCTGTGCTATCTATAATGTCAGGTTTCAGGTAAGATGGTAAAACAGCCTTAAAAGATGCCTCCGACTCGGTAAGCCTATCACTGCAGCTTCCACAACTAATGTTTCTTATGTGGAAAATCTAACCAACACAAGACGCAAGACGTACATTGAAAGAACTTGCAAATAGTGTTGGTGTATAACCGGGATATGTAATCGGGAGTTTAAACTAAAAAAAAATGCTTTGTGCTTGGTGGTTTCAACTCCTCTTGGCATTAAAAATGCGAAATATATTTTTTTAAAGTGCATAAATTGTGACAATTGTAGAATTTCCTAATTGTTAACAAGTGATGAAGTTTGTGTCAAGAATAAGCAGTGGTTACACAATGAACAAGATGGATCAGTTATTGCAAAAGAAATAAAAAGCTTTGAAAATATTTTGTATGTCAGTTTTCAAATTTGATGGACCTAGTGTTAAAATTCCTGTTCCAAACAAACAATTTCCCATAGATCATTTAAGAACAGTGTGCTTATCCAAGATGAGAACGTTTTACCAGAAACGTAGACCTTCCGCCGAACCTCAACGTGCGAATGGTGTAGGAAGTGTACTTTTCTGCGACTTTTCTGCCTTCACGGGCTAGAACATGTTTTCCTGATAAGTGTGAAAACACTAAGGGATTAAAATAAACGGTTTATGACTGCACCTCACAACGCAATTAGAATAATCACAATGAATAATTTGAAAGAACTCCCACGTAAAACACCAATTTTTAAAACGCAAGTCCGACCAATTTGCATAACTGTGTTAGCAAATGACCATTCATATATTGTTTTATCATAAAAAATGATTACAAAAATGTTTGCATTTTTTTCTTGTATTTTGTTTTTTGACTTCTTCTTTTTCCTTTTCAACAACTTTAAACTGGCTTAAAATGTGTAAATTCAACTAAGTCTACCGTTTTTTGTTCACTAATTGGCTTATTTGAGTTAATGTTCTGATGTTCTTTATCATAATTATTTTATAACGCTTGGTCTTAATATTTGATGTTTGTAAACCATTCGTCATGGTATTATAGTATGATTTATCGATGTTGAATATTACTTGGATGTTTTGTGCATCTTGCTTACACAGTATTACTCGTATATTTTTTTAAAAGGAGTTGAATAGAACAAAAGTCGCAAGAGCAGCAGTAACAGATGCTGGTGGATGGTGCCCGATAGCCTCAAGAACGAAACATTCCGGATTTGACAAACAGCTTGCAATAACTTTAGCCAAGTTTTTTGAAGGTATATTACAATGAAAATATCCTACTTCAGCTTACAAATAAACAAAATATATACTTAAATTTTTTTTTCAAATTTTCTTTTGAAAGAAAAAAATTTAAAAGTTAAATGGAGCTATTAAGTTAACCTAATTTATGTAATTTGTTTCACTTACGTGTTATCGAACAATCATAAAATGTTGAAGATAAGTATCAAGTTAATGGTCCCACCATACCAGGGGCGTTCGGGACTTTGATCTTTTTTACAGTTAATGGTTAAACTTTTTTATTCGTTGACATTTATTTGAAACGTTAAATTCGAAAACAATTTTTCTCTTTTAATTAACAAAATAGTCATCAGTTTATATCACTTCCTGCATTAAAATGCAAATTAGGCACAGTTTATCAGAATATCAACAGCTCTAGATCTTATTAATTATAATTAGGTTCGGTTTAAATGATTTTGATAATGAGAATCCGTGCAAAATCTAAACATCATTGTCTTATAATTTTTGTCTGTTTTTAAGGAAATTACATTGCAAGTTTTGGTGACGGTCCAGGTAAATTCAAAGAAGCTGTACTTGAAACAGGGCTCGTGAGAGCATACGATGCATATGATGGCGCACCATTTTGTGAGGTTACAAGCAACGGTCTCGTGCAATTTCTTGATCTTTCTATTCCGCAATTTGGTTTACCAGTTTACGATTGGATATTGTGTCTTGAAGTAGCCGAACATGTACCCAAAGCCTTTGAGGAAGTATTACTAGGTAACTTAGTTCGACATGCGCGAAAAGGTGTGATTCTTAGCTGGGCAAGGCTAGACCAACCGGGTTATTCTCATGTCAACAATCGATCTCCGGAATATGTAATATCTTGCATGGATAAGCTTGACTTTGAGATTCATAGAGAGTTTACGAATCAAATCAGAAATGGAACGACAATATATTATCTTAAAAGTAATTTAAGGTAGCTCGCTACTTTCCGACTGAAATTTGACAACATCTCAGATCTTGATGATTTTTTGTATGCAAACATATAGATATGTGAGCTTTACTTCTGCAGTATTATTTTATAAATAAACAGCGTTACTATGACGTCAAAGCGCCCTCTATCGGTTGCGGCGAAATTGCGTCTTTTTCTCAGTAAACCAATCTGTTCTTATCAATTTGCATCCGATTTCCTTCGTTTTAATTTTATAGTGTTCAGTAAATGTATGTCTTTGTAATGATATCTTTCTGTAACATTTGCTTAATAGTCTGCGATTCTACGTCATTTTTCTCTACATTCTGACGTCCATATCTGATGCAAATACCGCGCGATATCGCAATAAAGATTGTGTAATTAAAAAAATTCAACACGGTGAACTTTGCTATAATTTTTCGAGCGTGTCGTGAGAAAGTGAAGGAAAATATTTATGCAATAAAAATATATGGTCAACGCGTAAGATATTTTGCTATTACTGTTTTAAAATAAAATAAAGGGAATGTAACGTAATGGTTTTTGTGGCGTTAATAGACGTTGGAGTTCAAAGAATGATACCAAATAACAATTTTCTTACGTCAAACATTACGATTGTAAGTATAAACAAAACAGGAACTTGATGAAATGTATATTTTTTAAATTGTTGATTATTTTCTCATTGAAAGCATGCGCTAGATCAGCAAATTTACAATGTTTAATCTTAAATACATTTCTAATTTGCAGGACGCAGTCTCATACATCTTTTAATTTTAATTTTATATTTTGATGTTTGTAATGAAAGAGTGAAAAGTGTTATATTATTATATGAATTAAGTAGATTTATCTTCTTTTGAGAAATAAATCCCGTTTAATTTTTGACGGGTGCATATGTGTAATTGCCTCAAAACCCATCCGTGTGAAACGGTAAAACATTCCGATAAAACTGGTTTTCGTAAGTTTACCAAGCACGAGTTTTTCGTGCGTACATTGTAAAGGCTGCGCATTTAAAGTTTAAAATTTGACGTGGAAACATCGCTTATTAAAATCCCACCCTCCCTTCCCATGTGTTATTTGTATTTCAATTTTACATAAACATGTTCTGCTGCCGAGTGTTTATATTTTTCAGCTTGAATCCAGTCGGTTTTTCATAACTTCCCGTTCAGCCATGCCATGCCGCTCCATCGACACGTGTGCTTGAATTTGATGTCCAGTAATTACAGTCTACAGAAAACATTTTATCCCACGTATTTAGTGTTTGAAATGTGTTGACACTCAAAGTAATAATTGGATGCTCTACGTCTGATTACAACAAACTTTGTTGTAGAAATAAACAGTTGTAATTTGGAACATTACTCGATACTTAAAAATAATTTATTAAAATATTTATTAGTATTAACAATAATTAATTGAGCTAAATGATTAAAATGGTGCTTTTTATATATTCTAATGCTTAAATGAATTGCAAGGATGCGACCCGACATTTTTGTGGTATGACATTGACAAACGGGTACAGGTTTCCTATTTTTCACTGGGTTTTATTTGGTTTTTCCTGGGCGAGTCGACCACAATTTGCAAGTTTTCATGGTATAGGAAATCAAAATGTTTTATATTTTACTATTTTTACATACCTAACTTTATTGATCATATCTGAAAACTAGAATATATCTTTCATAATGCAAATACGTTTGTATACTAGTAATTGATACATTAGTGTGTTAAATCCAGTCGTGACTTTATATATTATTACTGTAACTTCTCTAAGTCAAATTATATTCAAGACTTTTCATTATCATTGCGAATATCTCATTGATAAGAGATTTAATGGGAGCAATTTGCCCCGATTTCTCTTTAGCTTTGTTATTGTTTTACTCTTGTAAAATGCCACGCCGCTTTATATTCTTAATCGTTGACCTCTTTGCGGCAAGTCCAAGCAGAGTTTAGCATTTTCAGAGCTTATTATCATAGTTTACAGCACTTTGCGTTGCTATGTAGCTTTCCATGCATTTAGCTGGGAGCTGTCTTTCATATTTTTCTCATTCATTTCATATGTTTTGACGATGATATTTGTTTTCACCAAAAAGCACAATAAAGTCACGGCCTTATTCCAATCATTCTGTGTTCTGTTATTTTATTCACAATTGACTATTTATTAAACAGTTATGTTTTCTTCTGGGAAATATAACTATTTGTATTAGAAGTGTTGCGCAGTTCCAGACGATGCTATATCTGCAATGTAAAGATATGTGCATGATGATCTTTGGTTCTACCGTTTTAATAGCTTAGAAACGCTACTATTGGTTCTACAGTCATACGTATCTGCTATATATGGTTTTGTTCATTTATAAAGAAATTGCGTCATCTTAGACCCCGTATCTTTCAACGAAAGATATCTCAGCAATAACTAAAGTTCCGTCTGCTTTCGAACCTTGTCGCTGGAAAGCTACTTAGTAGTAAGAATACACGTTAATAAATTAACTAGTTTCAGCGCAAAAAAAATAAGATTCACATATTGCTGTATGAATGAAGTAAGAATATTAGGTCGCTTAGCTTATACCCGTTAGAATATTTATTTTACGTTACATTCAGCTTTTAAACACTTTCATAAAATCAAATACAGGCAGACGAGCCTGCATGGGTGTTAAAACACATCGTAAAAATGTATTAAAATAGATATGCATACAAATGTGAAATAAGTGATAAATTGTATCATAGTTTGGAGACCTTTCTGTTAAAAATGTGTCAGGGTTAAATCGTATACAAATACATGCACAGTGCGTTAACTGGAGTGCGGGTATTAGTTACCCGCACTCCAGAGCATGCCCATTGATTGACTCATTTTTGCTGGGGGTTACATATTGTGACGGCAGAGAAAGGGAAAGCGACAGAAATGTCATATTCAGATGTTCGTTCATTGGTTCATTTTTGCCGGGGTTTCATTTTGTGACAACAAGGAACGTGCTTTTATGTTTGACTATGATACAAAAGAGAAAGAACACCAAAACACTCGGCAATCTGATTAATACTCGGGGGGCTACGCCCCCTCGTACAAATCAGATAGCCTCGTGTTTCGGTGCTCTTTCTATTACTTAAATTCAGAAATAATATTAAAACATGTTAAGAATATTTAAAAACAAACTGTACATTATGTAACAAGAAACAAAAACATTTATTTTTGCTTACCATTTTTAAGTATGTGCAATACATAGATTATATAATTATAATCTAATTAAAATGTCATAATTAGAAAATGACAAACTATAAAACTTTTTGGAACTCGGATTTACGTATACCTACTTACCGCTTTTTCATTACAGTATAACAAAGCGGCCCTCAAAATATTATTTATTTCTAAAGGGCTCCACTACATTTTACCTCTGTAGAGCAACCGCTCTAGGCAACAAAGGGCATTTCTACTGTATATTTTAATTAAATACAAAATATAATTATTAAATACCTTGTGCAACTTTTGTTACCACTGAATACGAATAATATATTATGTTGACGTTATCGTGTTCATTTTTAATACAATACAGTTTGCTTTTAAACAAAAATAGAAAAATAAAGAAAAACCGAAAACACACACCAAAAACACATGTTTATGATGTAAACAATAAAGTGGACTTCTGCCTTATTAAGGGAGATCATAATCAGGTTTTTAACTTTGAATATTCTGTAATCGGTAAAGTGGTCTTAGACACGATTGCGTATTGTACTAATAGATTATCCTTTAGAATTGTTTACTGTATATGAAATGTTTCAAGGTCCACCTCGGACTCCTGTCATTTATTTACGTATAGAGAAGTTGATACTGTGAGAAACACTGGTTTTGTTAAATTCCCTCAGCTATAATTGAAATACTGTTGAAAGCGGCGTTAAACCCAATATTAAAAAAATAAGAAGATATAAAACATAAAATGCATAGTTCATTATTATCATAGGCTCTACATAGCACTGTATTATGTGCAGATAAAAACGAACTTCTCCGAAAACCATATTCACACAAATTGAGGATCCTACATGATCGTCTTCTAAACAAGGGAATCTGTATTAATTTTAATATGCAAAATTATCCTCTTATGAACATACAAAATAAATCAACGGATCTTTCGCCTCGAATCGAGAAATGATCGCGGCTTCAGGTCGCTTCAAAGATGCGCTAGTAAACGCATACCGCGAGTCACCGAGTTTTAAATAAATAAGAATATCTGTAATTATGTGAAATGCGTGAGAAAATCAAGCCATAGCATGTGAACGTGATTCCTCCTTTAAATCTGAGTCTCACGCTTAGTGCAGGGATATTATTTACTAGTATTTAGCTGCGAGAGAAAATAGAATAACTGATGGCTGTTAATAAATAAATTTTTATACGAGTAGAAAAGTTTTAAAATAAATGTCTGCTAGATTTATATAATTAAGACTACCAGTGAATCATGACTTACGTACAAATCGTTGTTACTTAATTCGAGTTGATCTTACATTTTTAAAACGTAAATTTGATTCATTTCCTACTAACTGATATATACAATTCGAAATTGTTACATACGTATGATAACATGGAAGTTTATGTAGTACCGAGATACACATAACATGATGACACCGCGACTGCACCAGCCTTTTCATTCTTTTTTTCTGACATTCTTTGCAAAATTTATGTTTGTAATATTTCCACTTAGGTGGCCTTTTAATTATATCTTTCAATATTATGAATTGTCTTTCAGTCCTCGAGGTATTTATAACTATTCGTTGCAGTTTTTTAGAGATTGATACAAACTTTTGCAGACAGTCATACCCTGATTTGTTGTACATGTATATAATTGAAGTTGTTCATCGAAATGCGGGCACCTGACAGGACTTTTAAAAGAACATTTTACGGAACATGTCTAAATACTATTGTTGTTGATGGTTTTCACACATTTTAATTCCAGTCAGTATACTATTCATCGGAAAAGTCGTGACAATTTCCTTAAGAAAAATATTTGACGTCACCAAAATCATTACGTTTTACTCATCCTTTATCTTATATTAAAATAGTGATAGCAAAATATCTTACGCGTTGACCCTATATTTTTATTGCATAAATATTTTCTTTCATGACTTCACTACATGTTAAAAAAATTATAGCAAAATTCACCGTGTTGATTTTTTGTTATTTTACAATCTTTATTGCGATATCGCGCGATATTTGTATCATAAATGGACGTCAGAACGTGGGTTTAAATAACGTAGAATCGCAGAGTATTATGCAAATGTTAAATAATGACATTATTTCAAAGATATACATTTACTGAACATTATAAAATTAAAACGAAGGAAATCGGATGAAAATTAATAAGAACAGACCGGTTTATTGATATAAAAGACGCAATTTCGCCGCCACCGATAGAGGGCGCTTTGACGTCATAGTAACGCTGTTTATTTGTAAAATAATGCTGCAGAAGTAAAGCTTACATATCTATATTTATGTATACCAAAAATCATCAAGATCTGAGATATTGTCAAATTTCGGTCGGAAAGTAGCGAGCTACCTTAAATGTGTTTGTTAGGAAGGTCAAACAATCGGCTGAAGAGTTATCATATAATGCTTGATGTAATTAAAATGATCGTACAATATATTTTATGACAAAATCGTCAAATAGTTATGTGAAAACGAAATTATAAATAGTAATTTTGGTATTAGAAAGCAACCAAATTATACAAACTGAGCGCACGGAGGTGAAATAAATGAAATGTATTCTGATAATTCATACAAATATTATATTCATTATGGTAAATTTATTGTGCTGATAAAGAGTTGGTTTGTTAAAGAATGTCTTATCCATTACATTTCAGCATTATAATATATAAACTCGTAATATTCAAAAATGTTTGTAAAAGTCTAAAAGTTCATATAATCATAAAGTATTTTCAAAAAGCTCATATATTCATAAATGTGTGTCAAAAATTGTATGCTTTCATAAAATTTAATGTACATGTATCAAGCCTACATGTTTTTGTTATTTATAGAGATGTATCACATTGCAATTGGTTAGATTGGTGATATATAGAAAACTTGATATACTTTCATCTATGAAATTTTTTTCTAACTTAAAGATAGTATCCGTTATTTAACACATATGACTAGAAAGTACAGAATAAAGAGAAGGCTTTTAGCAAGAAATAAACAAATATTCTGTTGTGAAAAGACACAACCAATGTTTTTGAATTTAAAACGATTATGAACATGTATTGACAGTCCAATGTATTACAATGAATAGTTGGCATTGAAACAAATCAAATGCACCTTGAAGCTAGCAAATATAAACTCTATGGCTATTAGGCCGCTTTTAAGAACGTCTTGGACAGGTAATCATTACTTAGAGCAAAATCCCAAGGCAACAAATGATAATCCATATACATGTACGTACATGATGAAACGACAATATTTCTAAATACTTGGTTATTTAAAATGGCCACCATATACAATGTACCAGAAGTGGTGTAACATATTATTCCTCAAAAAGTAAAAAAAAATAGTTACATACAATCTAAATCAACACGATTTTCAATCATGTATTTATATTTATGTTTAGTCTGGCGTGCATATTTTCACGTGAAAGTGGTCGGGCGTATGACAATTAGTACAATTACAAAATTACTCATATAAAATACAGAAACCGCATTTATTTTATCACAATTTTATGAATGCTTATATTTCGTTCAAAGACTGTCTAACTTTTCTACGAAATAACCAACAAAATAAAAGTACATGTAGAATTATCACTGGTCATTTTTAAGCCCCTCACAAGCATCAGAAGAATGTCAAGACACTTCTTACGACCTCTTTTAAAAGTAAAAGAGTCAAAAGCATAAATGATAGTTTCGCATTTTTCTGAAAGGCGAATCGCAATACTATCTTTTTACTAGTGGTACAATGTATTTCAAACTCGTTGCTTAGTAACATATTGTGGTCGCGGGATGCTTATGAAATGATCCAAGTAAATATTAATTGCACTGAGGAGACATACAAATTGATTTTGGTATAGTTCGATTAAAACGAGTAAAATTTATCATTATCATTTGCATTATTTTCATCTCTTAGACAACGGTTGTCTCTTTACTTTTGCGACAATCCTCGAAGTTTCATAAGTGACCGTTTGTGGTATTTAGTGTCTGGCAGATTTTTGTTCTCAATTTAAATCTCGATTGTATCACATCTTGCATTTTACAACTTATATTTTTAATTCTATATCTATACGTGAGACAAAAATATTATATATCAAACACATGTGGCTTTCTACCAATAATGTATGATGTACAGTGAGCCAGTGTATTCGGAACCGCAAAATTGGTTAGTATTTCCAGTGCATCTCATGTCACATCTTTCGCTAGGAAGTATTTCATTTCGTGACAGTTCATTGCCACATTGACACCAGTCACCAAACTTAAATATAAATTGTATGTAATATTGATTTTTTTTTGAAAACGTAAAAGCTTACATAGAGCTAATAGGGTAAGAATTAAATACAAACAGAAATTAAAAAAAAATCAAACATTTTCTAGAATCTAAGGCTTGGCTTATTAGTAATATTTATATTCAAACATTTGAAAAAAGCTATTAAATTGAGTGCCTTACTTTAAATGTTTAATAAATAAACATTAGTATTTTAGGCATAAATTTTGAATTTAGTGAACTTCAGCAAATTAAATAATGTACTTAAAATGTTACCTCCGTCAAAGCATACAAAAAGTCTCCATTGATACAGTACCCAACACATTGCTCAGTGGTCAAGCTGTCTTCAAACAATTTATGAGGATTTTCCAAACTGCGCGGGTTGTTATAATAGCAGCCAATGTATCCTTCAATGGTAAAATAAATATATAGAGACATATTAATCACTTATTCTTACACTAGTGCAGTTTATAAAGATTATTAGGAGCTTTATTTTATATTAATTATACAGTTTATACGATTCTTAAGATTATTACGAAGTAATAAAAGCATTTATATAAAAGTTAAACAAGAATTACTTAAACTGATAATCCCACGTGTTTAAACTTACGAAATCGTCCAAAATACATTGATCCGTTCCATTCTTCTAGTTGTGGACTGTTGGTTAGAACTCCGTACTCAGACTGACATCCTAGGCACTCTTGTATGTCTGGATGATAAAAGTAGCTGTAGCACAAAGGATTGTTGGCGCATGCCCGAGCACATTGTTGATAACTTGTCATACTTTCCTTATGGAACACACTTGCGCTCTCATCGCATCTTCTACCGTTAAACGAGGCATTTGCATACTTCATTGTGTTTTCTGCGCCTGTTCAAAACAATTGACATTTTTTATACACATTTTTTTTCTATTATTTTCGAATGCATTGTTACATACTGTGCTTTTAACGCCCTAACAATTTAAGTTACATTTATTTTGTGTCTGTAATTTAAGTTGGCTGAGTTGTGTCATGGCGTATTTTCGCTCCGAGTGTCGACATGCGAAGACACAAGGATGCACAAAGTGGAGACATTGTCGTATGACGCCCCGCGGATCAAAAGTACGACATACTTGACTTTGTGGTATTTTCGTGTTTTCGTCCGACGAACAGCAGATCGAAAATATGACACGATACAAATCAGCGACCATAGAAATTAAAGATGATTTACCAGACACAAATAAATATTTATGTAAGAAGATTTTCGAATTGAGTATAGTAAACATTGTTAAACAAAGTATCTTTTTATGTCATTATATGTAAATGTTTAAGTCACAAAACAAATGCAGGTGATATAATAATGTGTAACATTATATATAACTATACTAGAACGAACATAATACTCGTATACATGTATTAAAAATGATAAAATTAACATTCATACAGACAGCGACAACAATCTCGAAGTTTCTAATTAATGGCATAAACAAAATAAAGAATGTAGTGATAAACGGTTCCTTGTCGTTTTTATAAATAATTTGGTACAGAGGCTTTCAAAAAGTTTTATGAATTTTCTCAAGTCATTATGCGATGGGTATAGTCCTTGGTTACAACAGAACTAAAATAATGATAATGAACTTACTATCACGAGCATAATATACCGAGCCATTTAGAATTTGTGGTATGTCATAAAAATCTGCCACACATCCTTTACATTCTTTTGTCACGTTATCAAAGTATACCCCGTGGCAATGATCTTTAGTAGAACACACCAATGCGCATGCAAGCAAGTGGAAGATATTCTCCATCCTAAATACGGTGTTTTCAGAAGAGCAAGTATAGCCATCAAGCGGAAAATATCTTAAGAAACTTGAAAATTCTATGCTCCCTAGAACTTGTAGCATATAAAAGGTAAATAGAAAAAGCCACAAAATACAGCGAAACTTTAAAATTGATTCCATAGTTCCACTAGATCGTTTTGATATTAAGTGCGTAAATACATGATTTTCATCAAGTAATAAAGGCACCAACTGATGTGCGCGCATATTAAAATTATTAGCCAATTGGATAGCACCAGATAGATGCATTAACAGAACACAGAATCATTGTCATAGTTCAAACGATGATTTATGACAACGCTTGACAGAAAAAATGTGAAATCAATTGCTTCAATAAAATCATTCCCAGGATAGGAACAGAACGGAATACGGACAACCCCCCCCCCCCCTCAAAAAATGACACAGTGTACAAAAGCCCCTCCCCCAATCAAATTTATGAATAATATATACCGAATAGCATTTCATTATAGAACTACATCAATTCATGTACTTTCAATTGATATTGAAACAAAGCAACAAATCAATGGCCATATATAATCATCTATGTGCGGGTAACAACTGTAATAAACGCTTTATTAATAATAAAATCAAAGCACTGAAAGTACTGAAGTATACATTGCTTGATAATATAATCCATTTTTGTCATCAAAGCCATGTTGATTTTAACCTACTGACCTCGAAAACAATAGGGGTCATCTTCTGACCAAGGTCAATGTCCCTAACAAGTGACTCACATGCTTTTTTATGAGACAAGGAAGATGTAATGTTCCATCTGTGTATTGCTAGGCAAGCTGATAGATGAGCAATAAAGAAATCATTTTTTGAAACACCCGTTAAATGGACTGCAGTATAGAATATTGAAACAGTCATCTTGAGTTTCCAGTGATGCTATCTAATAAAAATACATGATCTGGCTTGAACTCTATACAAAGTCAATTAATTGAATCATCCTACAAGACTTAATTACCAAATTATAGTACATCTATGTACTGTACTTTTATGCATTAATAAATATATTCCGGTGTGTTGTATTAATTTCTACACATTGATTTTCAAATGCATTACTTTATCGTTTATTAATAAAAATGAAATCTATAATAAAAACAATTCAAATGTACTGTAATATTTTCATTATTCAATAATTGTTACATACATTCTTCATGAACAACCTTTCCAAGAAATCCATTTATATTGGACAGCAAGTTAACAAGGGGTTTTCAATAATCAGGTTGTGTTACCAACTTCTTAACTTTAGATCAACCATTGAGCTAAAACATTTTTTTCTATTTTTTGGCTACTGTGACCTTCTTCTGATTTTCAACCAAGGTGATCCATGTTCAAACTCGAGCAAAACCTGTCACACACTTTCTTACGATGTTGTGTGACAATTGGGACAAAAGTGTGACCAGTAGAGTGTTAACAAACTAAATGACCAGCAGATTGTTAACAACTGTAATGTCAGCGTCGGATACACATGGTTGACTAACATTTTACATGACAGAACTGATAAATGTAAATGGTTCGGCCGTGGATATCCGACGATGCTAAATGTGGACAGAACATAAGATGGATAGCCGACATTCAACAATCTCAAACGTCACCCTGAGCCAACCTATAAGTTTCACCACTGACTTTTTCATACTGTACTTATTACAAAAAATAACTGACATTTTACAAAGGTAATAAATTTTATGTCATGGTTATTCATTTAAACGGTTGAAAAATGCATTTAGCAGCACTTTTTTTTAAAAATATATCTAGTATTTTATTGCAAGTAAAATGTGTTGTTTGTTTGTTGTTTTTTTTCTATGTTTTTGACGCTTTCATACAATGTTTATTACAAACATATTACTGATATTTTACATTGCGTACACATATAATGTTATAATCATTCATTTAGACGGTTGCAAAATTTATTTAATAGTTCTTATTTTAAAAATGTCCATTTCATCGCCAGTAAAATGTGTTTTTTTTTTGTTTTTTTTTGGCTTTTCCATGTTTTTGACGCTAGACCGTTACGTAGCCGAAAAACACTTTCATACTGTATTTATAAAAATAACATCACTGACATTTTACATTGGTAACAAAAGAAGGTAATAGTTATTCATTTAAAAGTTTGAATAGCGGCCGACTCTTTTAACGCCCGTAAAAATGTGTTTTCCGGCTTTTCCATGTTTTTTTTTTACGCTAGACTGTTACTTTGCCGAAAAACACTTTCATATCGCATTTAATACAAAATAGAATCATTCTCTAATTTACACTGGTTGCAAAAAGAAAGTAAATTTTAGTCATTTAGAGGGTAGAAAAAAGTAGATAAACTTATTTTGTTGGAATTATACCAATTGTATATATCATCGATTTAAAACTGATATTATTGAACCCATTTCATCAAATAACCATCAAAAACTCATTTCATCAAATAACCATCAAAAATTGTTTATATTGCTGAATTAATATTTCTTTGTATTTTAGTGTTTTTCGGTATTTTTTTGGTGTTTTTTCGGCAATTAATATAACCAGATTAAAATTTTTCTGAACATAAATTTAATTTATTTATTTCTGAATGCTTACACTGATTTACAGTTTCAAATGATTATTTCTTCTCGTTCGAATCTGGCCACATATGCCTATATTTAGCTCCATGCTCTGGCTTAATCGTCAATATCCCAAGTTCGACGAATTGTTATGGGTCGAACGGTCGAGCGGCTGAATCTTTATGTTTACCCGTCCTGAATCAGGCAATCTTCGCTGAATTTCGAAACATTTCTTTTCAAAAATCTAAGGCATACAAAAGTGAAAGGAAAATCATGTGTAAAAAGGTATTCAAAAGAATAGCTTACGAAATTTCTATTTTTCGAAGCCACGATAATTGCCAGGTTTTTTTGTTTTTTTTTTAAAAAAAAACATTTTCCGGTATACACTGGTAAATTTTGTTACGGAGCTCCATACTGTACTCATTTTGTAAAACATTTTAGGGCAATTTGATTGCATAAATGTAAATCAGGAATTTTATTTGATTTAATATTTATCTGAGATGTTTCGTCCCATTTAAACTGTTCGATTCTTGCCTTGAATCATCATCATAAAAACCTAAAAAGCAAGATATCCCTCAAAAGCTTTGAAAGAGAAAATTAAATGATGAAAATTGCAGATTCTGTTTGAACCACGATCACCGCCATATGAACACATCTGTGGATGTTGTGTTTCTTCTTCTTATTATTTTTTTTTGTATCAGGTGCTAAATCGGTGAACTATATTTCGACAAACAAACGTACATCCTCTATATGTCTGTAACAAATCATGAGTTAACAAACACAACACTATCATAATTGGTTTATACAGAATTTCTTATAGTTTTGAATCCGTTCTGGGAGCCAACCAGTACTGATTAATGAGTGTAAAGTTTCTTGCACAAGGAAACAACGACTTGTCCCTGACCGGGTTTAAACCCATGCGACTAGCGATAATTACCTAAGTAAGATTACTACTCCGGCGCGCTAACCACTCGGCCATGCCGCCATTTTCATGATTAGATGGAACATGGGAGACACTCTCGTTCCTAAACACGGTGTTTTAAGAACAGAAAGTATAGTTGTCAAGCGGAAATATCTTGAGAACCTTTAGAACTTGGTAAAAGAAGCCACAAACAGCGAAGTTTTTAAGTCCATAGCATTACTCAAAACTGCTGAAAGATATGTTTATCTGGAAAATGAATGCAAACGTTGAAAGCGATTTGTGGCACACTATACAAAGAAAAGACAATTTAAATACAAGTGACACAGACAACGATAACTTAGACAATATTTCAAGTCATGCATTATTCATATGAAAAGCCTTGATAACAGTACAGACAAATTAAAATCCACATCACATGTTTCAGTTAAAACCCTTTGTCGGCGGAAACGAACAAAACATTTTCTAAACATTCTAAAAATGTAATAATTTTTCTCCAGGTAACTTTTGATTTTATAAACCAGATTGTCCGAAAACCCTGGAAATTCCAATGGGGTTTGTTTGCAACATTTTAATTGGTTTAGCTGATCGTTATTATACAGGGAATAAGGCGAAAAGATATGAAATATGCCGAACATTCATGTAAATGATTATTTTAATGTTTTATCTTTCAAAGTGGAAGAAATAAACATTTAATACAAATTCATCTTTAATACTTGTAAAAAATTCAACAATACACATAAAGATATGTCATTATCAACGAAGATAATAAATATACAATTAGTTAATGTTTTGAAGCGAAGACAAGTCGAAACTTGCTTGAGTCTTTTTACGTTGTAGATGAGATTGAATATAACGTAATATGTCATTAGACTTCATGTTAGCTTGCAAAGAATGCCTTTTAATTGATTTCGGAGATTGCATTTTGTTTGTACTATTTGTTGATTTGGTCTGTTCATTTTCAAATCTTGTCGTCTTTTGAGCCTCGTTCTAAAAATTAATAGAAACAAGAGATGCCTTCCCAGACTCAAGTGCAGGCAAAAGTGAGCATTGTTTTCCATACATGCTATGAGTGCTGTTTGTAGAGCTTCGAGGTGGTGTCACTACTAGGTTTGAAGACGAATGCATTATGTGTATAAAAGTTGTTGTTTTTTCTAAAAACAATTATTTCTTCTTGTAGAATATTTGGTTTAGAAACAGGTAGCCAGAAACTGTGCTTTGTTAAAAGTTTCAATGATAATATGTTGAGAATATATTGCTTGTAAAGAATAATTTTTAATGCATGCTTTGTTACAGGTATCCATTGTTTGATGTTCATAACTACATAAAGATAAAATTAATAGACTACTTAAGTTTAAATTTACATCCAACAGGCTTAATCAAACAAATGTGAAGGAATGAAGCATCAACTATTCAAGCTGATACAATACATTCTTTCAGCCTGCACATATTTCTTTGTCAAACAAAGAACTTATTTACCCGTAACGTATAACGCCTTTTTTGTGTTTATCAAGTCTCGATGCGACAGTTATCAGGTCTCGGTCTGACAATGGAACACCAACTCTCTGTAAATATGAAATATAATATTTCATAGTCAATACAATGACAAACACAGGTTAAACGTGCATTTTGTAACAACCGTACTAGCCACTGTTAATACAAAACATGGGTGTACTAGTTATTACCAGGCCTTCTAACCGTAACTAGTAGAGATACGTCCATACTATAGAGGAAGCAGTGACGTCACAAAGTTAAAACATGTTTTGTCGGGCTTAGAGTTTAAGATGCACGTGAGTTTTGAATGATTTACCGAGGTGATATTTAAATGTTTACATTTTGTTGCTTTAAAAAAAACACGGGGGGGGGAGCTTTTACACGAAGGTTAGAGTTCTTATGATAACTTGTTTGGAGTTTTTATGATAACTGTCACGGAGTTCCTGGAAAACTATCCTTCGTGTAACAGTTCCTCCCCCGTGAAAAATAGTGGGCTTTTCTCAACATAAACCAAATTTGGCACAGAAGCAACACTATCAAATTATTTATTGGATACAACTACCGAAGTTTAAAAGTGAAGTTTAGTTTGTCAATGAGGGTCAAAATACTGACACTCTCCAAAAAAAATTAAGGAACATTATTTGCTCTATTTGGACGAAGGTGTGACGCTCCTAAACTTGAATTCTTCCCCCAACTCGGACCAAAACATATCTTTAATAAATTACCTAGGCATATATTGTCTTCCAAAAGCAGGGCTGTTACCTACGGGTTGCGAAATAGGCACCTTAACCACGGGACCTGAACCACCAGAACGTATATTCTCTTAAATTTACACTTTTACACTTTTTCAAAAATGTCTCCTTATTTATTTTCTAGATGTAACTTAGGTAGAAACTTAGGTCAGGGAATAAGTAAAACGTTCGTAACGATAAAATTCTCCAGCGACTTGGTGAAAATGCAGTTCGTGAAAATGTGATATAAATGTAATTCATATATAGACCTGAATATGTAGATTAAATATAACAAAGAAAGGCATCCAGTTTATAAGGAAGTTAGAAAGAAAAATGTAGGACAATGCACTAACTGAACTAAGCTCTAGGGAAAAATACAGTACTTATGGAAAAATACAGTAATTATTGATACCTTTTTATCTTCGAGGACGGTAAACATGCCTGTGTTATAAAAAATATGATTTAACATTAATAAAGTTTAAACACTAATATAGTTTTAATATATAAGAAAAAAAATATTATTACAGTTCATATAACTTTTCTGTGACAGTAACAAAGTAATAAAGTTTGTTAAGAAGATATCACTTTTTTTCTTTCCAAAGCAGAGTCAAAGTACTTAGTTTGTACCAAACTTTATACAAGAAGTATCACTAATACTTGCTTGCAGATTTAACGTTTAATGAGATATTGGCATACCTCCGTTATATAATTTAATTTTCACTTGTTGTTACCATATGAAACAGGAAATGATTACTTTAAGTCCGCGGATGAACTCCCTTCTTGAGACCTGGTCATCATTATCGGAGTCAAACATCCGGAATAGGTCGATTTTACGGATACCCACGGTTCCTAGATACCGTATAACAATTGTTATTTCACTGAAGGAAATAAGAAAAAACAACTCAAAAATTTTACTCCAAACTAAGTCTCCTAGTGACAGTTAATTCCACGCATGCAAGCAGTACAGGTCAAGGTCAGCCGGATAATTCGTGCCGTCAGACCATGATCTGCGTTCATGGCTAATTAGTCAGTTCATGAAATTTTCCATGCAAAAGATAAAAAATAATGGTTTTGTCTAGACAGACTGCATGTCTAATGAAGATATTAAGCATGTAGCGTTAAAGCCAGTAACAGAAGCGGACGTTTACACGACCATACTCAAATGCACTTCGTGAATTATATAATTAAGTTCAAAAATTTAACGTTCTAAGTAAGTGCAATACATATGCCTTAGCAATATGCCCTGCATTTGTAGATGAGCGAGAGAAAAATTTACTTATTCTATATCACAGGGTTCCTGAAAAAGAATGTATTAGACGAGAGGTGATAATTCATATTTATGTGATACATGTTTATCGGAAATGTTCGTTTTTATCGTGATACATCGGAAATGCCCGATTCTAATTTTTATTGTAAAACGGACTATCCGATTACTGGCATCGTTATTCGTCGGAAATGCCCGATTTTATTTTTATCGTAAATCGGAAATGTCCGATTATTGTTATCGTAATAGATCTACATCGGAAAAGTAAAGTATTGTTGTAATGCCTTAAGATGCTCGTTTTTTTACGGGAAGATCTGAGTCTCTTAGTAGTATATTTAGTACAATATTCTCTCAAACGCTTAACACCAAAATAAAGTGATAAAATTTGGTTTAAATGGCATATCTATTATTGTAAGATGTATCGTGATTCATTATTCATAAGTTTGTGTCATATTGTACAATTGAACTGCCCGTAAATGCCTGGTACGTTTTAATATTAGTTTACTAATTTGTTCAAGGATGAGGAACCTATATCCTCAGCTAAGGTGACTTATAGAACCAAAGGGCCGGGCGTTCTTCTATAGAAAATATATCTATGTGTATGGATATATTTGTAACGCATTCCGTTATTACAAAATTTTCTTTACTTACTTAATACTTCAGTACGAACACGTGCGATTTTTAAAGTCTATAAGGTAAAAAGTGGACTACATTTTTACCTTTTCTGATGCCAACAACGTCCCTCGTATCAAGTATCCCACCATGAGTAATCGAGAACTGTCGGGCCTTCATTATGTCACTGGCCACCGTTAAAACAGCGCGATTCACGGGGATATTCCATAATATTCATAAAAAAAATATTCAAGTGTCAATTAATTATTCTTTTCTATCGGATTGCCTTTGAATTTGTTTGATGAAATGGTAAAAATAATGTTAAAAGTGATCAATTGTATAAATTAAAACAAAACCAGAAATAGACTAATGACATTAAATTTTCATGAACATCAAAACAGAACGTTCGAGTCTACCGCCCGTATTATTGACAAATTGCTTTTTATATCATTTACTGTTTTATGGATGGTTCATTGCATGCATATTCGATGACTGAGCCTCAAAATATCAATGCAATCATGTTTTGCAAACAAAAAATGTGTTCGTAGCATATTTGTATGGAAGCCTTGGAGGGTCACTTTTGAGTTTCGACTTACGGATGTTTTACTTTTACTTTCGACTTTTGACTTTTGATTTGTGACTTACGTCTTATGACTTTTGGCTAACCCATTTTACACGTGCTTTAGAAACTTTGGTTTCAGGTATATTTTAAACGCTTTAAATAATTTCATTCAGATTTGTCATGGAGGAGAGGATGTGTTAAGGAGGGAATTTAATGTTATTTGATATAATCCCATAGTGGTTATGTATCACAGACTTCAATTCCACAAGTGTGATTGTGTGTTTTGTACAAAATGCTATGTTCTAAATATGTTCATTATATTAGTGCTTATACATTTTTTTGTCCTCATCACAAAATTTGTCCATGAGTAACAAACAAATAACTGTTTTACAAGTAGACAGGGAATACAAGTCTTACGTCTTGAAATGGCATGGTGCACAGTATTAAACATGTATAGCAATTCAGCATTTATTGAGCTAACACATAATCAGTATTTCTCTTAATAAGTACTTAGATAGTGTTGACCAAGTTCATATAGAACGACAAGTGCTTTGTTCATACACACAAGTACAAAGTTAACTAATAATTGTGATCGAGAACCATTTGCATTTTGCATCAATGTCTTATTTTGTTGTATATTTTAACAATTGAGAAAAGAACACTTAAGAACAAACATAGATATAGGACCAGTTAGAATAAAATATCCTACTAGCATTTTAAATGTTATATATTTTTTTTTGCACCTATCAATCTTTAAAAGACGGAGCTAAAATATTTACCCATTTTATATACTATGAATGTATAAAGATTTTGATAAAAGATAAATTCTTATTTCAGACACAACTACTGGACAAAAGGTAACGAGGATGAAAACCTTGATGTTGATATGTGTCTTCATCATTATACTGTTCGGCATTACCAAAGCTACCGTGCCAAAATACCTACCCTCAACATCTATAACAAACAGAACTCTGCTGATAATAGAGTACTTTCTGGTACGTCATGGCATTACAACGTCATTTAGTACAGTGAAATGACTTTTTAAACGCTTTAATTTAAAACGGCGTAATGGAATAGATACTCCTTTTGAGATTGTGTCTGATGTTATAAACAGAGAAATACAAACAAGTGGACAATGCTTAGGATACCGTACAATATGGCGTAGGTTAATGCTGGATTACCATATGTACGTCAAGGGGGACGACGCCATGGAAATAATGAGAACGCTTGATCCAGATGGTATTGAGATGCTGAAAGCTCATCGCTTATGCCGACGTGTATACTACGCCAAAGGATCAGTTTTATATGACATATGGACGGTTTAGACAAACTTAAACCATAAGGATTTTGTATCCATGGTGCTGTGAATGGGTGGGTATATTATAAAAAATATGGTAAGAGCTTTTGGACTCAAATAACGACCCGCACCTTATTGCAAGACACTTTTAGACACCTTTATTTACTGAACATTATCAAGTCCCCCACCCAATACTACGTTGTGATGTTGGTACGGAAAACTGCATTGCTTTACTATTGCAGTAATACTTCGGACACGATCCTACAGATCCGATTGCTAGTACTCGAAGCGTTGTAGCTGGAAAAAGCACATCTAACCAACACATTGAGAAGTGGTGGTGTACATTACGACAAAAATGGAATCTATTGGTTGATTCATTTTTTTCAAAGACTTACTCGATACATGTGTATTTAATGATCTGGACCCGATACAATATGAGAACTTAAAATTTTCTTGTGACTTTTCACTTATAATTTATCACTTTCTACATATGACTTTTATCTTATGACTTATAACTGTTGCCATTTGCTGTTACTCTTTGCCTTTGTATAAACATTAGTTTCACTTGATTTTAGATTAATGCAAAATAAGCCAATTTGTGATACAATCACCAAACGCAAGGAAGCAGTCATATAATGTTTACATTTAGAAACTTGTCTCATTTTTGCATTAGAATTATTGCAATCATATGTTTTTATCATAGTTGATCTTTTTTACGTGAAGAATCAACATCAATTGTTTATGTGAAATCATATGTATAGAAGTTTTAATTCGGAACATTCATTTATAAGTGCCGTCTGAAGCATTAAGTTTAAAAGTAAATACACTTTTCTTGATAAATAACGAGTTTTTTTATTCAAATTAAACAGTTCTGAGCTATTTTCTAGATGTGTAGCTTTATAACAAATTTTATTAACATTTTACATCTTGAAATAGATTATTTAATTCTTTGTTGAATTTAGTCACGGTGACTGGTACGCTATTTTTTCCATGTTGACTATTAAAGAGGGTTCAAGCGTTAGGCATACATTAAATCAAAGAGGAGATATATATACGAAATACTATGTAGTAGTAGCTTTTTAAGTCTTTGTATTTTGCTACAAGCAGCGATGGAAAATTGAAATCTCGCGAGACCGAAGGTCGATTGAGATATCAATTTTCCAATGTTGCAAGTAGAAAAATGCATAGCCTCAGAAAGCTACTACACATAATTCATTTTTTTATAAAACCTTTTCGTTTCTAGTAAAAATGATTTTCATTAAACTACACTTCTATAAGAAATTTCAGAAAATGAAAAATAAATATATGACTGATAGATGAATACGTTATTTACGCGGGACCGGCCACGCCTCTAATAATTTAGGTTCCCTGTTCCTAATGCTAAGACAGAGCTAAGATCGGATCAAACGTCAAAAATAATCCGGCATTTCCATATATGGTTCCGTATTTGTCACGAACATAATACGGAATTTTCTATCCGTTTGAAGAAAATTATAGGTTTAAAATAAAAAAT
This sequence comes from Ruditapes philippinarum, assembly GCF_026571515.1. NCBI lineage: Eukaryota > Metazoa > Mollusca > Bivalvia > Venerida > Veneridae > Ruditapes > Ruditapes philippinarum. The sequence continues at coordinate 7,942 of NW_026858420.1, read as the reverse complement.
TTTGACACAAATATGACTTGAAAACTCTTGATGATTTCTACTTCAAACTTGTACTTATTTACATTTTCATATTAAATCTGGTCCTGAATGATAAAAATAGATTGTCCTCGTTTGTTGACAATTTATAAGTGTGTTATTGTAACTTTGTTATAACCAAAATAAATTTACAATTTACCTTGAATAAACAGTATTTAAATGTTACAAAGAATTTATTTATCTATGTAGAGATAGTGTTACATTAAAATTTATAAGTAAGAGGTTAAAATGAGCAAAGTAGAAGTAGAATAGCAATCACTATAGAAGTAAACTGTGTGGAACCAGCCAACTCCCTCAACAGACTACCTAAATATACCTCTAACGAGAGACCACACTACCAAAGGTTTTTACCTCGCGGTCTAGACCGTGACAGGTCGGCAGAGCTATCAATAATTTTTTGGAATAAGTGCGTTTTAACAGATAACAACAAACATTTTTATTCTACAACCGTGCTTTATTTTGCTTAACAAAATTGTTGACTTATATGAAAACAAATGTATTAGATAGGCAAAAACAAACTGAATTTGAGCTTCATAATATTTAATTTAAAAAAAGAGATAAGAAATACAGAGGTTTAGCATTTTTCTTCTAAAATAGCACATATGTCTTACTTAAAAGCTAACACTAAGGAACAGCTAAAAATAAACACTGCCATCAACAAAAACATCAAGTATTTACGTCACAGACGACATATATACATGCAATATTTCTACAAAACAACACATTGTTGATACGTTACTGATGAAAAACTAAGACAATCATGAGTGTTCTAACGAAGCTTTTGAAAACATAAGATAAATTAGGTAAACTAGCAATGCTAGAGTGTCTGTATTATAATTGAAGTCAAGATTTTTAAAATCATTGACAGAGCGTTATTTCTTCATTTCTAAAAACAAAATCAAAAAGTCATTAGAAAATAGTAAAATAAATCTATAAGTCGAAACTCAAAAGTGACCCTCCAAGGCTTCCATACTTTTAATTGATGACTTTTGATTTTTGACTTATGGATTTTGTTATTGTCCCACGTGCTTGCCTCATAATTTCCAAGGAAAAGATGACAGGATATGACAACGATTCAGACGAGGTAAGTTCATTTACCTAAGTTTCCTGGAGACTTATTTAAAAAACAAAATATGTGGGCTCATATGCAAGAACAGAATGTTTTTCTTATATAAGCCTTTTAATTGATTAAGAAAAGAAAAATACTTTGCTTGCATTGCATTGCGTTAGGGTATCCTTTTTTATTTTTGATTTCCGAAACAGGGATATATAATCTCAAAATTGACATACAGCGAAATGAATCAAACGCTTTATTTTTATATGGGTTCCAGTTTTAAATCCAAGCCAGTCTTCGCATTGTCGTTTCTTAATTGAATATAGATCAAATTATAGGCCTTTATTTTGACAAAGGAAAATTTTGTAAGAAGTTTCATTAAACATGGTATTTCAAAAAACAATTAAATCATTACAGCTTTGAAACTTCACACACTTGTTTAGAACACGCTCTAAGTTTAGAAATCTCTGAATTGCATTGCTATCAAATTATGCCTGTTTTTCGGCTTTGAATTTGATGGTTCACAATTTTCATGAAAAATGGTTTCCCCTCAAACACTATTTTTAGCAAATTCCTTGAAACTTAAAACACAATATTAAGTGTTTGACATTAATATTGAAAACGGTTACTCACTTGTTCAGTATCAATAAACTTAGGACACCCTACAAGTACAAAAGTACATGTTATTTTTATATAAACTTTTGTATACCAGTTATGTATTAAAGAGATTATTTGTATTCTCATTTTTGGTATATAGATGTATTTATTTTAATTGAGATAACACATACTTTTAATGTTTTCAATTTAAATTCTAGTAAAGCTACCTGTATGAATTAAGGACGTGCTGTCGAATGGTTTCAACTTCAAAGCAGTTGCAAGAGCATCCAGCAAATACCATATTTGTCAAGTTTTCGGAGCCAGTTTAGAAGACTAAGAGGTTTCATTGCAAAACAGTGTTCGTTCCGAGTGGAAAGAAGTACAGTTTAGCAAATGCAAAATGTCCAAACATATGCGAGTATACGAGTGTTACCTTTTTAGACTTGTTTCAGACGCTCGATTATTTTCAAGTTTTAACCCCACCACTTATTGTGGACGCTTTATTGGAACGTCGCGCCATGTTTATTTTATGTCAATATCTCTAATAATGGTATAAAAACTTTGTATCGATAACAGGGTTCTCATAGCTCTTGAGACAGAGAAAAAGCTGGTGAAAAATCATTTGAATTCATTATTCTGGCTTTCATAATTTTCAGTATTTACCCCTTGTGGACTTTTTTAAAAACTTAAAAAACATGGTATGAAATCAAATTTTCCATGTTCATATAGTTTGGCGAGCAGAAAGAAAACATATTTCTTGCTATCATAGGCTATCATACATTTTTAGAATTCCTTTTTTTGTTAAGTTGTTTTTTTTCCCATACTTACATTTTGTTAAAACTCAAAATTATCTCAAAAACTGTTGGAAGGGCATCAATTTGACAATTTACTCGCAAGATTATATCTCGGCGAACAGAGTGCATTGTGTTGTTAACCAAAAACCCTTTTTTCTATAACATTTAATCGTTTCTCAAAGTTAAAACATTTTCCCTTTTTTCGACATGCTTTTGGCCGTTTGGTTTTGCCTCATTACGAAAGGACCTATGAGATTTCCCATAAACCACTATAAACAAGTCCCGGTTATTTCTTTTTTAAAAAAAAACCACCAAAAAAAAAAAAAACACAAAAACTTTGTGGCACTTGATTTAAATATAAAAATTTATACATGACAATGTAAACAGTTTTCTTAAAGTTAGCTAGGGAATTTTAGCTAGAGACCTGCCCGGTTTTGTTTTTCTTCTCTCTTTTGAACATTTAGAAATGAAGAAAATAACGCTCTGTCAATGATTTTAAAAAAAATCTTTGACTTTCAATTATAATACAGACCCACTCTAGCGTTGCTAGTTTACCTAATTTATCTTACAACTGGGCTTTTCAAAAGCTTCGTTAGAACACTCATTGATTTGTCTTAGTTTTTCCCATCAGTTAACCGTTTATCAACGATGTGATGTTTTGTAGAAATATTGCATTGGTTATATTTGTCGTCTGTGACGTAAAATTTACTTGAAAACTGTTTTGTTGATGGCAGTGTTTATTTTTTTAAAGGCTTTCCTTAGTGTTAGCTTTGTAAGACAATATGTGCATATTAGAAAGAAAAATTGCTAACCTCCTGTATTTTCTTATTCTCTTTTTTTTTTAATTAAATATTATGAAGGCTCAAATTCAGTTTTGTTTTGCCTATCTAATACATTTGTTTTCATATAAGTCAACAATTTTGGGTTAAAAAGCAAAAATAAAGCACGGTTTGTAGAATAAAAATGTTTTTGTTATCTGTTAAAACGCACTTATTCCAAAAAATTATTTTCGATAGGCTCTCTGCCAACCTGTCACCCGGTCTTCTAGACCGCGAGGTAAAAACCTTTGGTAGTGTAATCTCTCGTTAGAGGTAATTTAGGTAGTCTGTTGACCCGGTAGTTGCTGGTTCCACCCACAGTTTAACTTCTATAGTGATTGCTATTCTAATTCTTACTTTGCTCATTTTTAAACCTCTTACTTATAATTTTAATCTAAACACTATCTCTACTTAGATTAAATAAATTCTTTTAAACATTTAAAACTGTTTATTCAAGGTAAATTGTAAATTTAATCTTTGGTTATAACAAAGTTACAATAACACACTTAAAATTCTCAACCCAAACGAGGACAATCCTATTTTTATCATTCAGGACCAAGATTTTAATATGAAAATGTTTAAAAAGTACAAGTTTGAAGGTAGAAATCATTAAGAGTTTTCAAGTCATTATTTGTGTCAAAACCGTTTTCTAAAAATTTTATTTAAAACTTATAAAAATTTTCTTCAAAAACGGATAGAAAATTCCGTATTATGTTTCGTGGACAAAATACGGAACCATATATGAAATGCCGGATATTTTTGACGTTTGATCCGATCTTTTGCTTGTCTTTGCATTAGGAAAAAGGGAACCCCCAAATTTTTAGAGGGGTGGGCCGGGCCCCCCGTAAATAAACGTATTTATTTTGTTTAGTCAATATTTTTTTTTCATTTTTCCTTAAAAATTTTTTTATAAAAAGTGTAGTTTAATGAAAAAAAATTTTTTTCTAGGGAAAAGAAAAAGGGTTTTTAAAAAAAAAGAATTTTTTTGTATTTTGGCTAAAGCTTTTTCTACTTCCCAAAATTTTTAAAAAAATTTATAAACTTATCGACCCCTTTGGTCTTTGCGAAAATTTTTTAATTTTTCCCTCGCTGCCTTTTAAACCCCAAAAACAAAGCCTTAAGAAACTAACCCATCTTTAAAAGACGTTTTATATTTTCTCCTCTTTGATTTAAGGATTATAATGCCCCAACGCTTGAAAACCCCCTTTTTAAAAGTTTAACACCCCGGAAAAAAAAAGCCGTTTCCAGTACCTTTCTAAATTCAACAAAGAAATTAAATAATCTATTTCAAGATGTTTAAAATTTGAATAAAATTTTGTAATAAAGCTTACCAACATCTAGAAAATTGCTCAGAAACTGTTTAATTTGAATAATAAAAAACTCGGTTTATTTATCAAGAATAGTTTATTTACTTTTTTTAAACTTATTTCTTCAGACGGCACTTATAAATGAATGTCCGAATAAAAACTTCGGATACTATATGAATTTCACATAAACAATTGATGTTGATTTCCTCTCACGTAAAAAAAGATCAACTATTGATTAAAAACATATGATTGCAATAAAATTCCTAATATTTGGCAAAAATGAGGCAAGTTTCTTAAATGTAACATTTATATGACTGCTTCCTTTGCGTTTGGGTTGATTATTATCACAAATTGGCTTATTTTGCATTAATCTAAAATTTCCAAGTGAAACTAAATGTTGTATACAAAGGCAAAGCAGGTAAACAGCAAATTGGGCAAAAGTTATAAGTCTACGAATAAAAGTCATTACCATGCGTATGTAGAAAAGTTTATAAAAATTATAAGTGAAAAGTCACAAAAAAATTTTAATTCTCATATTGTTATCGGGTCCAGTCATTAAATTGCCACATGTATCGAGTAAAGTCCTTTTTTTAAAAAAAATGAATCAACCAATAGATTTTCCATTTTTTGTCCGTCATGTACAACCCACCACTTCTCAATGTGTTTTTGGTTAGATGGGCCCTTTTTCCAGCTTTACAACCTTCGAGTACGGCAATCGGATCTGTAGGGAATCGTTCCCGAAGTATTTTACTGCCCAAATTTCAGTAAAGGCAATGCATTTTTCCCCGTACCAAACATCACAACGTAAGTAATTTGGGTGGGGGACTTCGATAATGTTCCAGTAAATAAAGTATCTAAAATTGTCTTGCCAATAAGGTGGCGGGTCGTTTATTTGAGCTCCAAAAGTCTTCTTACCATATCTTTTATTATAATATTTACCCATTCACAGCACCATTAGGAAAACAAAAACCCTTATGGTTTAAGTTTGTCTAAACCGTCCATATGTCATTAATAAAACTGATCCTTTGGCCGTAGTATACACGTCGACATAATAGCGATGAGCTTTCCGCATCTCAATACCATCTGGATCAAAAGCGCTCTCTCATTATTTCCATGGCGTCGTCCCCCTTTGACGTACATGTTGGTAATCCAGCATTAACCTACGCCATATTGTACGGTATCCTAAGCATTGTCCCACTTGTTTTGTATTTCTCTGATTATAACATCAGACACAATCTCAAAAGGAGTAATATATTCCATTACCGCCGGTTTTAAATTAAAGCGTTTAAAAAGTCATTTCACTGTACTAAATGACGTTGTAATGCCATGACGTACCAGAAAGTACTCTATTATCAGCAGAGTTTTGTTTGTTACAGATGTTGAGGGTAGGTATTTTTGGCACGGTAGCTTTTGGTAATGCCGAACAGTATAATGATGAAGGACACATATCAACATCAAGGTTTTCATCCTCGTTACCTTTTGTCCAGTAGTTGTGTCTGAAAATAAGAATTTATCTTTTATCAAAATCTTTTATACATTCATAGTATATAAAATGGGTAAATCTCTTAAGCTCCGTCTTTTTTAAAAGATTGATAGGCGCAAAAAATAACATTTAAAAATGCTAGTAGGATATTTTGATTCTAACTGGTCCTATATATATGTTTGTTCTTAAGTGTTCTTTTCTCAATTGTTAAAATATACAACAAAATAAGACATTGATGCAAAATGCAAATGGTTCTCGATCACAATTATTAGTTAACTTTGTACTTGTGTGTATGAACAAAGCACTTGTCGTTCTATATGAACTTGGTCAACACTATCTAAGTACTTAAGAGAAATACTGATTATGTGTTAGCTCAATAAATGCTGAATTGCAATACATGTTTAATACTGTGCACCATGCCATTTCAAGACGTAAGACTTGTATTCCCTGTCTACTTGTAAAACAGTTTTTTGTTTTATACTCATGTACAAATTTTGTGATGAGGACAAAAAATGTATAAGCACTAATATAATGAACATATTTAGAACATAGCATATTGTACAAAACACACAATCACACTTGTGGAATTGAAGTCTGTGATACATAACCACTATGGGATTATATCAAATAACATTAAATTCCCTCCTTAACACATCCTCTCCTCCATGACCTGTTTATTTATAAATTCTGTTTATTTAAAACGTTTAAAATATACCTGAAACCAAAGTTTCTAAAGCACGTGTAAAATGGGTTAGCCAAAAGTCATAAGACGTAAGTCACAAATCAAAAGCCAAAAGTCGAAAGTAAAAGTAAAACATCCGTAAGTCGAAACTCAAAAGTGACCCTCCAAGGCTTCAATATATTTGTCTGCAAAAGTCCTGTATTACGCAAACTTTTGCCTTTATAAAGTTTATACAAAAGTTTACGGCAGCTAGATGATTTAAGAAAGCCCACTGAAGTCAAAAGGCGTAAAACATAAAATTTGAAAACCGTACAAAAATCAAGTGGAGCACTTTAACTGGAAAGATCTGAAAAGGATAACAGAGAAATATACTTAAAATTAAATTAAAAATCGATTTTTGGGTGATTCTTAGCCGGATTTGAATGAAAGACGTTTCAAAGTTTTACATTGTTTTGGTCTGGAAAAAAATGTGAGGTTATGAACTCAAAGTTTGCACTTAGTTATTGTTAATGAAAATTTATATGCAGAATATTACATGAATGTGGTATTCTAATGGTTTTTATCGCTCTCCTTGTTTCTGTAAAACAGTAACGCGTTAATAATAACGAAAACATAATTCAAAAAGTATTTATTGAAACATTTTTATGCCCACACAAAGTGGGGAGCATATAGCGTTGCACTTGTCCGTCCGTCCGTACGTACGTCTGTCCGTCCGTACGTCTCGAAATCTTGTGAACGCAACTCCTCTTAAACCGGATGGCAGATTTTGCTTAAACTTCCAGGGATGAACAACCTTAATGTGTAGATGATAGTAAAGGAAGGAATTTTTGCTGCGACCAAATTTAACAGAATTATAGCCCTTTGTTAATTTTTTAACTATATACCATATAGAAATTTTGTGAACGCCACTCCTCTTTAACCGGATGGCAGATTTTGCTTAAACTTCCAGGGATAAACAACCTTAATGTGTAGATGGTAGTAAAGGAAGGAATTTTTGCTGCGACCAAATTTAACAGAATTATAGCCCTTTGTTGATTTTTTCACTATATACATGTACACGTTTCCTTACAATTGACCTGAGGTCATTTTAGCCTGTCACATGTCCAAAATTTTCATGGCGATTAGGGGGGCTGTCGCCCCCTTCAAACTCACCGAAACAGAAAGGGCACAT
>NW_026858419.1:0-15448 GCF_026571515.1 Ruditapes philippinarum | reverse complement strand
TTTAAAAAAAAGTTTTAAATTGGTTTCTTCCAAATTCCCGCAAACTTTTCTTTTTCACTTCACTTCGTCTTTATTCTCTTACAAGTTAAAATGTACAGTTGTTCTTGCATTAATTCTATAAATTTATTTGATAAATTTTTGATAGGAAATATAGAGAATAACATGCTACTGTCTTTTGATATCAATTTTATCAGGCGAGGCTGATATGGGCTAGAAAGGGCGAGGCTTGCCGAGCCCTTTCTGCCCATATCAGCGGAGCCTGATAAAATTGATATCAGTCTGCACGAAAAACTTTTTATGGACAAAGACATTCGGGCTTGGTCCATTAAAATATCACATAGCCCGAACAAATTTAGGTAGCCCGAAAATTCATACAAAATTTTTCATAATTTGGCCAGGTTTTCAAATTTATATATATTGTGAAGAAATTGATAAAAAGCTTTGTCAGTTGAATAACATTTATTTCTGATATTCTACACTGAAAGATAATAGATTTCTTTCAACTTCTTGTTGACTCATTTCCATAGGCTCATCTTCATCTATACCAGAATCATAATCCGAGTCGCTGTCTCTGTCAGAACATTCCCCGTGGTTATGATGCTGAAAATATTACGGAAAATAAAGTGAAATTCATTGTTATTAAATAAGAATAAAATTTTTCAAAACAACACAAATGTTTTACTTTTTAATATTATATAGAGGATATTTGTTTGTTTGTGTGTAAGATGAAATTTTATTTCATCGAGTGAGCTTTAAAAACAGTATTCTCACGAGTGGCGTAGCCACGAGTGAGAATACTGTTTTTAAAGTTCACGAGATGAAATAAAATTACATCTTACACAACAAACAGACAAATTTTCTTTTTATTTTATGCTTAAATACAAGTTATAACGAAATTTCCATAATTTTAACGTTAATATTAAAATCTGTTTCCCCCATTGAGAGCCCCATTTAGACGGAATTTCTCATTTAAAACAAGAAGTCTTGAGCTGAAAAATAAGTCCGCCAATCAAGGTTAAATGACGGTGATATTTATTCATTTTATTAAAAAAATATGAATGATCGCTTGTTTTAATCATAAAAACAAACAATTCTTGCAGGAGAAAATTCCAACCATCCATCCATATTTCTGTTACTTACTGCGAATTTATATTAGACCTGGCTTTCTAAAATGTAAACGGCAGCCATTTTTTAAAGTTGTGTATTTCATGGGAGGAAAATAATTGTGTAAGATTCAGAAGGATATAATTTGGATTTGTTAGTCATACACCTTTTTAAAAGAAAGAAAACTTATTTGAGGATTGTAACAGACAAAAAATAAGTGTTGACAGAAGTGAAAACATTCAGAAAAGGAGCTAGGAAAATGGAAAAATTGGAAGCTTGCTGAAGGAACGCTGGGTTGTTTTAACTTATTTTACGAGTGATGGCTGACAATGCTTTTCAATTTTTCATAAAGCATACGGCAGTTATTGCTCGTAGGATACTTTAATATGCCCAAATGTCATCAAGAGCCCGTTTTGCATGGGGAAGGAATGTATTTTTCAGACTGTAAAAACGAAACAAAAAAAAATTAGAGACAAAATTTGGTGATTGGAATTTGAAGGAATAGAAGTAAGTTTTCTCTCTGTGTTACTTTTGACATTTAAGTTATTTATCTAACTCAGCTTTGCTATTTCTTTTAACAGCCTGACATTGTCAGAATTGTCGGTAAAAATAAAATTGAGGTATCACATGGGGAAAATCTTAAAAAAGTAGTTTCGTCATTGAAAAAAGTGAAATTATATTTTGATAATTTTCACTGTGAAATTATCAAATATAATTTTCACGGATAAATCAGTAATCCACTGAAAAGCATAAAATAAAAGTATATTAAAATTCAAACCTAAGCTAACATGGCAAACTTGTGAAATGGATAGCTTTTCTTTGAAATCGGAACAGTCAATTTATAATTATTATTTAAAGTTTTAAGTGATTTCAGTATCAAAATACAAAAAAAATGGTTAGTCTAGACTGCAGTATAAAATTGAATACGGGTTGTAAAGGTAAAGAGCTGAATTCTGGTTGCTTGTTTTTTTTTTTAATACGGGGAAGTCAAAGTCCGGGCACGTGTATATTTAAAAGAAAATCAAATAAAAAAAAATAAGGCCAACATTTTTTTATAAAATGTTTTACGGGACCGCCGACCGTATTTTTAGAGAAAATCAAATAAAAATAAAAGTTAATATAAGAACTTTTATTTTCATTTTGCCCGCCGACCTCTCTTACCCACTTCTGTCAAAATTAAAAGTTACTTGGTATGGAACACGTTTTTCACTTTAGTTGTTAACGATACTTAACGGTAGAACCTCGGAACTTGCTTAAAACAACTGACAAAAGTTAGCCCTTTGATGTTTACAAGAATGTTACAAAAGGCGTAACAAAAAGGAAGGGCAATAACTTTACAAGCTTGTAATAAATTTACCCGTGTGAATATCACGGGACACCGGGTCACGGAAGTTCGCTTTTTCGAAACTTGTTTTCAACACAACTATGGCAATTTGAGTAATAAATATTAGAGCATTTAATCAAACATGATAGCCTGTAAAGCTGTTAGAAAGCACGACTGGTAATTAACATCCATTGCATAAGTTGAATTACCTTCACTGTCAGAACAGTTGTAAAAAATTAAATGGGCACGGGATCAAAGTCGTTGATCGACTTTGGTGTCAAAATGAAATATTACTCGATTTACCACGGACCATGAGAATACTTCCACATGAAATATTACTCGATTTACCACGGACCATGAGAATACTTCCACACATTAAAATTTAGACTCCTGTATAGGTTTTATAAAGAAATATAAGTTAAATTTACTTAGACAGATTGAGAAATATGAGTAACAAATGAGTTCTACTTACATTGTAGATTTATTGTAAGTAAATTGTTAGTGAAAACTTTTTATTATGAATCATGGAAAACAATTGAATAATTTATTATACGAAAATCATAAATTCCTGAAAGTTGTTTGGTGGACAGATTTTTGTTGTTGTCTTGTTGAAACACAAGGCTTCTTTATAATTGAACACAGTCATCTATAACATTTATTAAGTTAATATTAGTATCATGACAGGTAGTAATGTGTATTTTTAGAAGTTTTTTTACTAGATCAATATTGAGGAAATTGGTCTTTTTTCAATGTAAGATTATGACTAAGAGCATAAGTCCTCTAAATTGACATTTCTGTAAAAACTGCCTATAATAAATTCTCAACAAAAAACTCTGATTTTGTAACAATGTATGCCATTTGATTTTCTATTTACTGTCAATTGCTTTCATTTTACTAATCATTTGAAATATGAATAATTTTCAGAAATTGCAAATTTTTTGCACATACAGAACTTACTCTCTTAAAGATAATTTGAAGTTGTTGATTCAATTTACCTTGTGAAACTGACATTGTACATTATTATGTTTGTACCTCTGTGAATGAATCACTCTCCCTGTGTGGTGTTGTGGATTAGAATCCTGTCAGGAAGTTAATTTGGATTCCCGTGAGGAAACTATCAGTATGCTTATAATAGGTAGGTGGTTCTACCTGGTTGCAAGCTTGTGTCAGTAATGCTTGAGAGTGGCAATACGACCTTGTTTGGATACTCTTGAAATGAAGGGACTAAACAATGAATTTGGAGTTGTGTGGCATGTTTGCCCTAAACGTGAAAAGACAAAACTAATAGAAACTAGATCAGCATTAAATAGCTACTAAAAACAAAAGCAAAAGTGACTTAAAACATTTTTTTTTTTTCAATTATTTTGTTTAAAATTATGTCAAAAATACTTCAAAACTATAAAATCATTGATTTTATTAACAAAAAATCTGTTTTTGGAGTCTTAAAAAAAATGTTTGAAAATAAAAATTTTTAACCTCTTTTATCATTTTATTTTTATTTTGTGGTCGACTGATAAAAAAATTGAATTTTATTTTTATTTTTATTTATCCCCCCCGACCCAATTTTTAAAAAAAATATCCCGTAAAACATTTAATAAAAAAATGTTGGCCTAAATAAAAAATATATGAGCCGTGTCATGACAAAACCAACATAGTGGTTTTGCGACCAGCATGGATCCAGACCAGCCTGCGCATCCGCGCAGTCTGATCAGGATCCATGCTGTTCGCTATCAGTTTCTCTACTTGTAACAGGGTTTGTAAGCGAACAGCATGGATCCTGATCAGACTGCACGGATGCGCAGGCTGGTCTGGATCCATGCTGGTCGCAAACCCATTATGTTGGTTTTGTCATGACACGGCTCATATAGAATTCTATACCTATCAATGAAATTTTCAGTGTCAGTTCTAGTTAGGCGCCGCCATTTACAATGTAACTCAATGATAAAAGACGGTGTATTCCGATAACGGAACAAATCTCAACTTTTCGGATAAATAATAAACGTTGAGTGTTCCGAGTGAAAACGGAAGTGGTGCATGAAATACCGAATAGAATAGAATAGAATAGAATAGAATAGAATAGAATAATTTTATTTCACCAATCAAGGGTCATACTATATGACATATATAATCACAAGCATAAAACATAAGGCATGAAACAAAATATATCAACCAACAAATTGTGTATTGTATGGTAGAAATGAAGACAATAAAGTAACTAAAGCTTAATTCGTATTATTGGAAAAACAAATAACACAGGCATAGTAATGTTAAAATAAGAAGTAAATAAATAAAACAGTATTAAAAAATCAAAAACAATCAACAAAAAACACTAATTACTCATTCGATATTCAAGTACAATACTATACATTCAATGGTCTGACAAATTTTTATTACTAATAGTACTACCTAACATAAGATTTCTTTTATTATAAATTTCGAGTAGGTATTTAGAAAAGACATTCAAGACTCTAGGGTCTTCAGAGGACATTAACCAAACAAATTTCTGCTTATTATTCAACATACAAAAGTTCTTATTTGATATTTCAATTTGTCTAAATAGTAGTTCTCTATAACTATCAAATTTTGTACAACACATGGAAAAATGAATTTCATCTTCTACAAGATTGGAAGAGCAACAGTTACAATATCTTTGATTTACTGGGATCTTTTTATATCTGCCTGTTTCTATATTCAATCTGTGTGCACTTACTCTAAACTTGGTGAAGAAAGTTCTTATATCTTTGTCCTTAATATGTCTAAAGTACACTTCTCTACAAAACCTTTGTTTAAACAAAGAGTATGTTCTAAGTTTCCCTTCAGTACCTGAGATATTCAAACACCAGTTGGTTTGGTACATTTTCACTAACTTGAGTTTAACAACATTTACTAAGTTCTTATTGGTTAAACCAGCATCAGATATACCTAAATGCTTAAAACAATGTTGTACACAAGAAACCCAGCAAACTTTATTATCCGTAAATAATGTTTGACTTTCAATAAAGGCAGCAGATAGTAATTTGCTAACATTTCCACTTAGCAGTCTTTGATAAAACTTAACATAACTACATATTACATCAATAAATAGTGGATACCGTCCTAGTTCACCGCATACTGCCTCATTTGATGTTTTTTTGTGTACACCCAGAATATATTTTAAAAATTTCACATGCATCTTATCACAGGACATATTTCCAAAGGATTTCAACAACACATAATCTGTTTTTTTAACAATAGAACTACTAATATTTGGTATACCCCAAATCTCACTACCATACAGAAGAATGGGTTTAATAGTATGATCAAAAAGATGGATGATAGTGTCAACATTTTGGTGTAGCTGACCAAAAACCTTACTAATCTTAAAACTTGCTTTCAGTGCTCTTTTATAAAGATCATCTTGGCAGTAACTGAAAGTACCAGATGATGCAAAAATAATTCCGAGATATTTATAACTTTTAACATGATTAACTTCAGTTCCCTTAAAGTAGAATTTCTCACTAGAAAGCCTTCCACTTTTACAAAAGGTCAAAATACTTGTCTTTTTAAGATTTACTATAAGACCATTATTGTCACAAAATGTTGATAACTTATTCAAACAATTCTGTAAACCTTTTGGTGAAGTTGACAACAATAACAAATCATCTGCATACAACAAACAACTAATTTTTACATCATTTAGACACACTTGGTCATCACTACTATTAAATACAGCTGGCAAGTCATTAATAAACATCTTAAAAAGATTTGGGCTAAGATTGTCCCCTTGACGCACCCCCATCTGGGGAGAGAATGTTTCTGTTAACTTATTACCAACTTTTATGTGCATCACATTTGAGCAATACATATTTTTAACAACGTTGAAAAAAGGTCCAGATATACCAGTATTACATAGTTTATACAAAAGAAGGGAGTGAATAACATTATCAAATGCCTTTGCAAAATCAACAAAGCATGTATACAATTTAGCTCCCTTGCTGAAAAATTTATCTATTAATGTTTTCACTACAAACATGTGATCAGATGTTCTGGAATTTGGTTGAAACCCAATCTGTGCTTCATTAATAATTCCATTATCTATAAATTTTTGTAATCTATTATTCATTATACAATTAAATACCTTTGATAGACATGGCATAACAGATATACCCCTATAGCAGTTGGGGTCATTAGTATCACCACCTTTATGAATTGCTTTAATATAACCAACTTTCCATGAAGATGGATAAACACCGCTTGAAAGTATACAATTAAACAATTTTTTACGAATGACACTTTTAAAACGGAAAAAATGAAAGAAATTTTTAACGACTTCCCCGTTCATAGGCTTTGCCTAATTTCATATTAGTAAACAATTAACAACTTCATGAAAAATGTTTCAAAAAGTAGCAATATACCTCTTCAGCAAATACTTGTTCTGGAGGAGAACTTTCTAAAGGTTTGTCTGTGTTGATATCAGAATCTTGCTCTTGCTCTATAATACATGCATCTATGTGCGCCATTTTGACATTTTAATAACGCGGTATTTGATTGGCTTAAAATGTCTATGCATTATTTCAATAAGCTTACCCCTCTGGCGTTTTGGAAATACCAGTGTCAATACCCCAAAAAAAATCAATATGCTATACCCCTCTCGGCGGTTATAAATAGTATCGACGTATATTGGAAAATCCCGTGTCAATACCTCGAAGAAAATCAATATGTTATATCCCTCCCAGTCATTGTGTTTAAAATTCTATTTATAATCATTTCGGTTTCCCAAACAATGCAAGACCGTCGGACTATGTGCCCTGCCTTTTTAGATAGCCTGAATGATTTTTATTTGTTTGGGTCGTCAGACCAAACAAATAATGGTAGCGAAATTTCAGAGTCTAATGTTCTTAATTGCAAATGCCGAAAGTAGTCCACTTTTTTGAAGCGGTTACTTCCCTTTTGTATGTACACTAAAGCCGAAAAATTCAGGGGAGATCACTGCGTAAAGATGGTCAAAGACAGGCGCATCAATTTTCAAGCAAAGTAATTCCCGAATGGTCGAAGATTTCTAATATTGTTTTCTGGTATTTTCTGATCGAAAATAACTAAATACAAAGCGGACATTCAATCTCTGACACAGAAGTTTATGACAAACCTAACAACAAGTAGTTCTCAAAACAGCTTAAAACTAGCGATTTAAAAGAAAGAAATATTTTATTTTGTTACAAGTATCCAACAAATTACAACGCATTTAAAGTTAAACAATAGCGTTGGCTTATAGAATTGTCAATAAATGCACAATCACAAATTACGCGGATGAATATGATTTTATCAATGAAAATACTATTTTTAGCCTTGTAGATTACCGAATACTACACAAACCGAGTAGTGGAATATATAGATTTTCGCTAAAATATTTACTGCAATTTTAAACAACAGGTTTACCCTGAACAAAATACCTCGAAATTAATAAGGATTACAAACCTGAATGCAATGGAAGTTCTAAATTTAGAATGACTTGATATTATTCAGACATTCTGTGTATAACTTCTCCGTGGTACAGTGGTAACGCGCTCGCTTTGTGAGTGAGAGGTCTCGAGTTCGAATCCCAGTCGAGGAAATTTTTTTTTTGTTAAATTCTTTTTTTAATTATTTTTGTTAAGGAAGTAGCCATGATTTACAAGGATAAAGTGTGGCTGTCGTAAAAAAAGTACATAAATGATTTTTTGATGCAACTCTAGTTATGCAGAATTCCGTATGTGCCTTACAAAATGAATTATAATACATAAAAATAAACTTATACAGGAAAATGCATACAGATATACAGTACGATTTAGATTGCAAAGATCAGAAAATACCAAAGAACTTGAAGCCCTTTGATTCTTTATAAATATACATGCTTATAGTAAGCTTCATGATTATTTACATCTGTGTTAAACAACAGTTAAAAGTCGTTACAAGCCCTAATTTAGAATAATATGGTTTTCTTCAGGCCGTTCACAATTTAACCGTGGCTGAAGGGTTTTCGGGCTCGCTTAGGAAGCGAGAGGTCTGGAGTTCAAATCCCAGTTAAGGCAACTCATTTTTTTTTTCAAATTGTTTAAGTCAAATAAACATTGGATTGAATATCAGTGTTTCAATTAGTCTTATAGCCAATTTACTACAATTAAAACGCTGGAAAGCATTGGTGGCACTAAACATATAATCTCACAACCTGCACCTTTCTTACATTCTGAGACCCAAACAAATTCAGCGCCTTCTGTGCTTTGATTTACTAGACTCGGGCTCGGGCTTTGCGTATTTTTCGCAGACTGTGATATCAAAAGACAGTTGCATGTTTTTCTATTTATCATGTAACACATAATAACTGTCAAAATAACAAAATAATCTACTTTAAAATAGCGAATTTTGTTAAAAAGGGGGATTTTTGTTCAAAGAAATAATTCTTGAAAACAAATTCCTCCGCCCCTGAAACTTAGAATTTGTAAATGGCGGCCATTTTTTCTTTCGACTCGGATAAAAGGTACAACAGAATGTAGGCCTAATACGATAAAATTCTTACATTAATTTAAACATCGATCCAAAAATCCACTTAGAATCACATAAACTAAACTTTACTGCAATTTTGTCTTGAATTGTCAAATTCAAAAGTTCACGATAATTTCAGTCAAAGAAATCAAATCGGCAATCAAACACAAGCTACACAACCATGCGTCTTATTTTTTAAACGAAACAATTTGTTCACTTATTGAATAATAATCCGGCGAAATAAAGTAAACATTTACAAGTTCTCAAAGAAAATCGTCTAGCCTGTTTGTTATGATTACATGTATAGTATGACGTGAACATCGATGATGTCATTTGCAATATAAATTATGACGTCACTTCATTTAGTTGGTGCTAAAACTATTCGCTATCTAATTTATTCGTAATATAATTGAAATCGAAATAATAAATAAATAAATTTCGCATATTGATTTAAGACTTGTAATGGTATGAGATTACATTGTAGAATTCACATGCTGATGAAAATGAGAATATAAGCAATTGAAAAAAGTCCGTTAAAATGGGCGGGGCTAATTTTTGATATCAGGTTACTAACGTGATATCAAAAATAATTATCAGGCAAGTGTTATCGGGCAGTTACCATAGCAGTTGCATGATAAAACTTATTATTAAGTTATTTACTCTCTTTGTATTAAAACGCTGTGGTAAAATTATTTTCATTTTATTCATTTACTTTACATAATTCTTATTTGTATCGTTCAATTGTTGTACTGTTGTATTTTATGTATGTTGTATTGGGGTATCTCAGGAATACTTGTACTTCCGGAGGTCTTGTAGCATAATCTTTGCACGAATGGCAACTGACTCAATATACCAAGCGGGTCATATACTAGGACGTCTGCTGTAGTATTTCAGGTTTGGTGACGTAAGCTGTAACGGGAATGGGTTTGTCTATGAATGATAATTCATCTGTTTCTGTGTTCCATGCCAAGTACTTTGGTGACTGTGTCGGTGTCAATGCCTTGTTCGCAAATGATCACAAAACTTGGCTATTGGAAGCCCATGATCTAAGGTTGAAACCTCCGTCTGACATTATATCTTGGGTATGTCGGAATAAGTTAAGTATACTAGTATATCTGACTCAACTGGAAAGCTTGACAAAATGTAATCAACGTATAAGTCTCTTTTTAAAATATCACTTACCCAGTTTTGTTTTTGTTGAATACTTAAGAGATTTGGTAAACATCTTAATAGGTTAAGCAGACTCACAATATACTACTCTTTTGTCATGTCAAACTTCTTACTTTGCATTTTACCAAAGAATCAAACACTAGGAAAATAGAAAAAATTCAGGAAAGAGCTTTGAGATATATTTATGATGATTTTAACAGTAACTATGATCAACTACTTGAGAAGTCCGGCCTTATTTCTTTGAAAGTTAGGAGATTAAGAGCAATTGCTTTAGAAACATACAAAATTCTAAATGATATGTCTCCTGTTTATTTAAATGATTTACTACATCTTAAACATTCGAAACATAATTTAGACACACCAATATTGTTGAGGTACCTTTATCAAGAACTGACAGATATGGTAAGAAATCTTACCGGCATGCCGCTGCCAAACTTTGGAATCAACTTCCAGATAATTTTAGACAAACTTCATCTTTTAACCATTTTAGATCATTGATAAATACAAGGGGAGAACTGCTCCTGCACTTCATGTATTATCACATAACGCATGTACATCATCAAAAAAGAAAAAAACAAAAACAAAATGTTGGCAGCGACATGCTGGATGTTTCAAGTTTTTAGTTACTTTTGCTTTGCATTTGTTTCATCACTGTGCTTGTTTTAATTATCTTATTTGAGCTGCTTTTGTGTGCTTTTAATGTGATATATTTATTTCTATTTTTTTATGTGCTATGCTTTTGTGTGCTTTTATTGTAATAGATTTATTTCTATTTTTATGTGCTTTGTATCATCTTTTATATACATGTATAACTTGAAAGTTTGTGTGCACTAGTATGTTAATGTCAGGAGAGATGTTCATTATGCATATTTTAACCTTGTCATTCTATTGCTTAGTCCTTACCATGTTTTATTTATTTATATATAATTTGCTCTTTTTATAAGTTGGTTTGTCTATGCATTTTATTGTGTGTATGTATGCCTGATGTTCCTCTGCTTTGTGTGTTTTATATAAGCTGTGATGTGTGATCTTAACCTTTAATATGTACATTAATGGATTTTTTTTATTAAATCTAATATGTACAAGTACAAATGTTGCTGCAATGCAGCAATTGAGAAGCTCCGCGCAAAAAATGTGCTCATTACAGATACCTTACCAAATTATTCCTACGCACAGGTCATGTTATATTCAGATTAAGTACTATTGTAGATTTTTTCCGAATGTTTTGTAAACCATTTTTTACATAATTATACTTATCTTATGCACTGTCCATAACTGTCCATCGTTAAAAAGAGGGGGAAATATTTAATATAAAAAATGCTTTCACTGATGCCTACCTGGTAAGGAAAGTAATTCCATTGAATACAAACAAGAATTACAAGACTTGTAAATGTTATGTGACATGACTGTACTGTGTTCTGTTTCAGTAACAGAAGATAGATGATAGAAATATCAAAGTCTGTTATAATTGTAACAAATATACAAAAAGTAACAAAAGGGACTAATATTATAATATAGTGATATTACATATATATATCTTTCATGTCAAATTAAAAAAATGGTTTCTTTCAATACTGAAAGTAGAACACACTCTGGAATGAAAAAAATGGGATGAATTTCCAAAAGACCAAATTCAAGATTTTTTTGTTTGTTATACACGCGTTACATGGTGATACAGTATTTATCAATATAATAGAAGACTGTTACCTGAATTTAAGGTAGGTATGAGGAAATTCACTTATATCATATTCGTGCGAGACAAAGATATGAAAGCTATTTGACATTGGTAATATATAAACAAAAGAAATAGGTAAATGATGTTTATTTTCATGGTACCACTTTTTAACACATGCCATGGAGACCATGTTTTTTCAAGGTCAGATCAACTACTTTCCTAAGATTTATGTTTTTAAAAGTTTTTGTTTGTATTTTCTGCAAAAAGTACAATTTGTTTGCACTAAAAAAGACTTTAAACTGGATTTTGCCATTCATGAAATGTGCATAAATATTTGCAACAGAATGTTTTTGGTTTTCAGAAATGTAGCCCATTCAAGGTAAAATTCTTATTGTTATCATTTTTATTTTTGTTTAAAATAGTCTTTAAAATATAGAATTTGAAGTGTACTTGCAAATAGCTCATCATATAACAATGTGAGCTTTGTTGGTAAATGAATTTTGGCCTACTCTCACTTTGTTCAACAAACTTGGCTGACAAAGCGATTAACCTTAAGGAGGTTCCATCCGCTCGCAAGGCTACAAAATGCAGCTTTCGCTGTCGAGTACGGACCCCCCCCCCCCCGCAACAAACTTGGCTGACAAAGCGATTAACCTTAAGGAGGTTCCATCCGCTCGCAAGGCTACAAAATGCAGCTTTCGCTGTCGAGTACGGACCCCCCCCCCCCCCGCAACAAACTTGGCTGACAAAGCGATTAACCTTAAGGAGGTTCCATCCGCTCGCAAGGCTACAAAATGCAGCTTTCGCTGTCGAGTACGCTATCTTACTTTTGTATGCTACTGATGAATGCTAGTACAGTGCTGTTTGTCTACTCTATTTGTTAACGCAATGCTATTTGTCTTATTTTATCATAACCATTTTCGTCATTTATCATATCTTAAACATGTGCCTAACGGCCTCGCCATTTTTAAGCAGAAACACCCCTTGATGTCGCCCCAGCCAGTGTTATACCCTCGTAACTAACTCGTTTCATATACTATAACTATTACATGAAACTCGTTAGTGACGGGGGTATAACACTGGCTGGGGCGACATCTCGGGATGTTTCTGCCAAAAAAAAAAAATTGTCTCGGCCTAACGGCCTCGCCATTTTTTAGCAGAAACACCCCTTGATGTCGCCCCAGCCAGTGTTATAAAGTAGTAGAAGATTTACCTAATTTTGTTTACACATATACGAGGGATGTCCGGAAAGTTCATATACTTTTTAATTTTTTATTGTATAACAATACATACGTTGTACAAATTTTGTCAGCAAAAATATACATATCTAGCAAACACATTTACCAAAAATTACTGAATTGTGACTTACGTTTGTATTTTTACAGTATTTACATACAACATATATACATCGTCATGGAGCACTTTGACAACGTCAACGGCGTCAATTTAACTTCATGTTTATCTACTATTCAACTTCTTCCGATTTAAACAGCCATGGAACCTGTCTGGCGTATAATTTATACATGTTATGTTTCCTTGCTATTACTTTATGAATTTCATATACTACATTTAAAAAACAAAACAACAAAGGTGTCACTGGTTCCCATACAGTGTGTGAGATGTCTGTCTTTTTCAAGGATTGTTGTAACGCAATCTGCGACATTTCGGCCATGCTACTTTTGGTCACCTCATATGTTTCTTATACAAAAGAGTGCTATTCGGTAAAGTAGATGTACTTTAGCATTACCGGAAAGCAATCAATACAACTTTGTAACAACTTTGAAAATCGCGTAATGAAACATAAAATATTTATAAAAACGTCATGATATACAGATCTTCAACTACTAAATAGATTGGTAACACTTTCAAACCAATAAAATAAAGTTTTCATGTATTAATTGGATAAACAATATTGCTATTCGGTAATGTACATGTATCTTAGCAGGACCGGAAAGCACTCGATATATCAGTTTTCCTAAATACTCGTAATTATCATTATATATTTATAAAAACATGTTGTCTGAAAGATTTTGATCTAATAAATCGATTGGTAACACTTTCAAACCAATAAAATAAAGTTTTCATGTATTACTTTGATAAACTATATTGCTATTCGGTAAAGTACATGTATCTTAGCAGGACCGGAAAGCACTCGATATATCTTATTTTCCTAAATAATCGTAAAAATAATCATAATATAATTACAAAAACGTGTTGTCTGAAAGATTTTGATATAATAAATCGATTGGTAACACTTTCAAACCAATAAAATAAAGTTTTCATGTATAACTTTGATAAACAATATTGCTATCCGGTAATGTACATGTATCTTAACAGGACCGGAAAGCACTCGATATATCTATTTTCCTAAATACTCGTAATAATTATCAATATATATTTATAAAAATGACTTGTCTGAAAGATTTTGATCTAATAAATCGATTGGTAACACTTTCAAACCGATTAATTAACGTTTTCATATGTTTTTATGAGAAATTTGAGTGCTTTCCGGTATTTCGGTGCTATCCGGTGCTTTCCGGTTTTTCTATGCACCGTATACAAAATACTGTCATTACCGCTTCTTAATAGTGTTTGACAATTAAACACAAGTTTCCCTGAACAATTTATGGTTGATTTTGTTTTTAAAGAAAATATTATAATCTCAATTGGTGCCATTATTAGCGTTGCTGTGAAGTTAAATAACATTACGTTGCTCCGTCCTTGAATTTGACGTCATTTTTGCGACACAAAACTTACGCAACTTCATTGCCTATAATCGTCGTTAACAAGTTGTTTCCTAGCGTATGACGTCATTATTTGCACTAAATATCAAGCAATAGTACCCTTTGATATCAAACATCTACTCCAAAACTGGAAGAGACCGGACAATAAACGTGTGATACTATTCTCCAGTCACTAGTATCCCGGTCAAAATAAACCGGAAGAGACCGGAATTACCGATAGGAGTACATCCCTCTATAAATAGATTTTCAGAATATTTAGGTCATCAACTCATCATACTATTTTAACATACCATGATAACACACTGTGTACTACTAATTGATAAATAAAAAAAAAATCGAAGAGATGCATTTGAAAATGTTTGTATTGCGAAATCCTCCAGTTCGCTATTCATTGTACATATCGCGACATTTCATTTTTAATTTATCTCATACCGATCGGAATGATCAGCTTTTATTATGACTGACTAAAAGGCTTGAGAAATTGCTGTCTCCCTGTCACAAGATCTGATTTCATTCCATAAAGGGGCGCCGCGCTTTGGAGCGGACGCCAACCATTTTAACCCACTGTGTAAATAAAGAAAACGAAGAGCGCGATTTATTGACGGAAAAGGTTATTTCATTTGAAAATGTTTGCAAGTTCGCTATTCATTGTACCACGGATTAATTAATAATCAAGCACCTTCATACCGTTCGGAATGATCGGCTTTTATTATGACCGACAAAAAGGCTCGAGAAGTTGCTGTCGTCCTTTCATAAAATCTGATTTCATTCCATAAAGGGGCGCCGCGCTTCGGCGCGGACGCAAAAAATAAATAGAAATGTTACAAACAACTGAGCAGGTGCCAAAGTATTTGTAACAATGAGATGAGATGATCAAGTGTGGCAGGCCGGTATTGTTCAATAGACATTGACCTTGATAACTTGTGTTGGAAT